>NW_001820823.1:733249-898253 GCF_000146945.2 Sclerotinia sclerotiorum 1980 UF-70
TGGTCAACGATGTTTGTTTTGTGGGATTGATTCAGTCTCACGTAGCCGAATGTCGAGGGGCGAAAACAGATCTACGAGAGTCGATTCATTCAGGCATTTCAGAGACCATTGCCTGGTGGAGGTGGACCGGCAGAACGTAGGCTGTTTTAATAACTAAAGCGTCAGCCGTCTATTAGCGTAATGTCCTCTTCGCGGCCAGCGCTATCGAAGCCAAACGCGGAGAAGAAAAATATTTCTATGCAAAAGGCGGATTCGAATGTGGGGTAACTTACTAGTGGCCAGTTCCTTCTGGAGCTTGTCCCTGTTGCTGAATTGGAGTAACAGTCTTGCGTTGTCTACCAGCATTGTTTCCAGCAGTTGCTTGAGCGCTGGTTTGAACCTCAGCTGATGCCTTCTCTCCCTCTTGTGGCTTGATTTGTTGTTGAGCATTCTTTTGGTACTTGTAGACAGTCCAGTCAAAGACATAATCGTATTGGAAACCTTCACGAACGAAAAGATCACGGAAGATCTTTCGGAGGTAAGAGTAATCTGGCTTGTCATCGAATCGAAGAGAACGGGTATAGTTGAGATAGATGGCGAACTCATTAGGGAATCCACGGCAAAGGACTTCGGTAGGAGTGGTCATCTTCTTCTCCATGATACGGTCATACTTCTGCTTCTTGGTAGCAGCCTTAAGACCTTGCCATGGGAGAGAACCACGACAGAAGTAAAGCATGACATATCCCAAGGATTCCATGTCATCACGACGGGATTGCTCTGTCACCACGGTTAGCATTCGGGATGGTAGTAGCGGGAAAGACAGCACATACCGACACCAAGATGAGTGTTGATGGAGGCATAACGAGCGGTACCAGTCAAGTTCTTGTTCTCACGGTATGGGATGTGGAAGTGAGTCTTTGGGTCTCTGTACTTCTTGGCCAAACCAAAATCAATGACATTTACTTGGTTACCGCGTTTACCAATACCCATGAGGAAGTTGTCAGGCTTGATATCACGATGGATGAAGGATTTGGCGTGAATGTACTCGATACGGGAGATGAGTTGATCGGCGAGGAGAAGAACGGTCTTCAAAGAGAACTTGCGGTTGCAGAAGTTGAAGAGATCCTCCAAACTGGGACCGAGAAGATCAAGAACCATGGCATTGTAATCACATTCTGTACCGAACCAGCGAACGAAAGGAATGCCAACACCACCAGCTAAGGACTTATAGACACGAGCCTCATATTCGAGTTGAGGATGCTTAGCCTTGACAGACTCAAGCTTGATAGCAATCTCTTCACCGGAGATGATGTTGGTGCCAAGGTAGATATCACCAAAAGAACCACTACCAATCTTTCGGCCAATGCGGTATTTATTGCCGACGCGAAGATCCTGTGAAGTGATGAAAGATTAGCAGATGGTTATGGTGAAGAAACGAGTAATTGCAAATAGGAATGATGAAAGAGTATGAGCATGTGCTACCCTGTAACAAGACTGTGATGAATATCAAAAGTGAGGGATTATCATGAACCATTTTCCCGATTCCAGCCGCACAGGTAGAATATGATGAAAATAACAAGAATGTGTATATGAAGGGCTGGAAAATGGGAGTATAAACCAGAGGGGATGTTTTTGGCTTAGCACCCACCATAGTAGTCATCTTGAAGTTGAACTATGGACTCAGTGTACCGGAATTCCGATACCAGAGTCGAGGAGGATGGAGGAGGTAGGACGATTGTCGAAGGGCGTAGGTAGGTAGTCAAGGTTGAGGACCAGCCGACTTTAATGAATCAAAGAAGGAGTGGTGGTGAGGTTGAAAGGTCGAAAGAGAAATTTGGAAGGACAGACACTAAATGGGAAGAAGTCGTGTCAGTTTAGTTTGGATTTGATATGATAAGTGATTTTTTTTTGTATTGAAAAGAAGGAAGCGGTGTGTGGGAGGTGATTGGGATAGATTTAAGAGAAAGAGGGAAATAAGCGGCTAAGGCGAATACAGTACAACACGAAACAGGCGGATTAATTTAATCGAATGATCAAAGTGAATAAGAAAGAAATGAAGTGAAGTGAATGATTTGTTGATTGAAATGGGATGTTGAATGATATTCAAACATCATACGGTCTTGATGGGTACGTACCTATTTGATGCTGTTGATCCTAATGACGGATGGAGGGTATGAGTGATTTGATGTGGTTGTAGAGATGTAAAAGGAAAAAGAGTTAGAGTTGATGTTTTGAGTTGCCGACCGTAGTAAGTAGTCGACTTTTAAATGGGAGGGATGAATTCGTGGCCTCGTTTGGGTGGCTCGGAAGGCGTGAATGAATGAGCCTTTGGAGTTTAGTATTTGTATTTGTATTATTTATGTTTATGGTAAAAGTCCAACTTCTTTTTGCTCACTCTTCTGATTTATTAGAGTGAGTGAAGAGTGAAGAGTGAAGACTTCTCATCGAATAATACAATTCTGATACTTCTTATTGTTGTTAATGCTTTCAGATTTAGGCGGGGATGGTGAGTAGGATGTCAAAGCCTTGAAGATAAAAGAGGGGAGGGATGTTTTGATAATACCTAGTACTGTAGGTAGTAAGGGTTTGGGTCAAATCAATCAATCAATAAAAGCTTAGAAAGCGACCTTTTCTTAGGCATTATCTACTACAATCTACGACCTACCTAGTATTCATTGTAAATCTCAATGAGATCTTAAAATGGCAATAACCACCGAATGACCCAACCAAGTCAAAAAATCACTTCAAATCACTTCACTTCATGAATCAGCAGCTAAAGACCACCTAAGGACCACCTAAAGACCACATACCGACCACCGACTAAAACCTGTCGAAAAGATGAAAAAAAAAAGAAAAATGACAAATTGTCAGCTGGTACTATAAATGGTTTAGATGTAAGATGCTTTGATCAAAATGTATCCTAATATAGTAAAGATCATTGACATGAGGGTCTAGTTTTATCCTGGTCATTTCCTATTGATAGGTAGGTATTTGAAGAATCAATTCATCTCATCAATCCATCCACTTTTAACTCAAGTATCAGAAATGGCTATCTATGAACTTCTTGCAATCTGTGCTGAGATTACCAATTCAATGCAACGACAACACTAATGGAAGGAAGAGAGAAAGAGTAAAGGATTGGTTTTCATGCTTTCGGTGTGATAGGTAAGGTTAGATAGATAGGAAGAAGAGAACCCTTTAAGTTATTCATGAACTCGATAGAGTGCATAGCATAAGTTCAAACTTATTCAGACTCAGTATAAAGAGTAAACTGCAATGTATAAAATGAGTACATTCACACACATACATATCAATGATTCTCCCAAGGTTAATTAATGTCTTTCATTTCAATAGTACACCAACCAGTACAGTACCTAATATATTTATTATCCGAATCCCAAGGTCCAAGAGTCCGTGACATGAATTTTGATTTTCTCCCCGCAAGAAGGAAGCCTGTCCTGTCTAGGCTGTCCTGTCTAGGCTGTCCTGTCTCCCTCACAGATCAACAGAGTATCCATTCTCAACAAATCAATAACCAACATGACTGTGAGACAAGACAGTCTTCGTATTATGCATGATAAGTAAGTAAGTAGATATATCCTCAGTTCAATTTCGTATTGATTTACGGAGATATCGGATTTTATTAGTTTATAAGTATTTAAGTATATAGGTATTGCCTCATTCCATTCCTTTCACTGAAACTACCTATGTATTTATTGAATACCTAACACATAGCAGATATATGAGATATTGTATGATTTTGATTTTGATTCTATGAAAGAAGGTTAACAGTATAGTACAACCAATCCAACGTCGCTTCAACAAACCCACCACTCTACACTGCACTGCAACTGCTACAAAATATTCATTCCCTTCCCCACCAACTAACTCCTCACAAACACAATCCCTTCACAAAAACAACAAAGTCAGCCTAATCCAAGGGGCAAGGAAAGCCCAAAAGAGGGGCACAAATCTATCAACTAGGTAGTAACTCTTAACTCGTAACTAGTAACCAGTAACTAGTAACTACGAAAAAAATGCCTCATTGAAAATCAGGCCAAAGTACCTATGCAAAGAAATCCAAGAAAACTCAAAATATCAAAGCAGCTGACTACTTAGTATCACCATATCTATCTACATAATAAACCCCATCATAGGAAGACAGACAGACAGGCAACAAATAATCCATCTTCTAATCTTCTCATAGAATTCCCACAGAATAAACTCATGTACCTCGAGGTATTGTACTCTGTATCGTACTCTGTACTCTGCACAATCAATCATCTCAAGACTCAAACTTAAACTAAAACCATCCAGATACTTCACACTGAGAAATGGGATGGATAGACTATAAACCACAAACCGAGAATTCTAGAGCCTTGTCTTTCTTGCCTTGTCCTATCTCATCTTGACTTGATATTATTATCAGAATCTTACAAAATAATTTTTTTATTTTTGTACGAGCTGTGCAGCTGAGGATGTATGTAAAGTGTGTGTATGTATGTAAGATGTGTACCGAACCGGTAGTCTGTCTTGTACCATACCATACCATAAATAACATCACAAGATCAATTCTTTGATCGGTCGGTGAGGAATAGGAATAGGAATAGGAATAGAGATAAATATACTAGGATAGAGATAAATATACTAGGTACCTAGATATCCGTACTAGGTACATACATAGGCTGAAAAATCATAGTTAGTTACTAGGTAGTTATAAGTTGCCTCACTTATGAACTTGTGATGGTTTGCCTTCGGTCTGGCTATGTACGCCGCCGCCGCCGCCGCGATCTATCCATGCTTTTATCGATTAATGGATTAACAATTACTCGAGTGTTTAAATTTAAATTTAAATTCATTCAAACATCCATGATGTCAATTATTTATTTATTCATCACTACTTTATTTATCACTACCTTATTTATCATTCTACCCTTAGACATAATCATCAACCCCTCATTCAATACCTACCTACGTTAAGACTACCTTACCTATCTAGGTATCTAGTATCCTATCGCCCACCATCATCATCATCATCATCATCATCATCATCCATCCATCCTCCACCCCCCTCCCAAAAAAGAAAACCCCTCATTTAAAAATAAATAAATAAATAAACCTCGACCCATGATACTTACTATATTAATAGAAACCAAAAAAAAAAATCTCCATCTGCACAATAATACTCGTACACACAAATAAGATCATCTACCCAATTCACCTAAAAAAAAATATCCCCATACTCACCACCATTCTCCACACATACGCACACACACACACATACACATATACTCCCTAATTTTCCTATTCGTTATTTCATGCCAGCCATGGGGAATGCAATCATCTCGGAGAATTTAGGAATTTAAGATTTTTAGGGTTTGCAAATAGGATGATCGGATCTGTGTTAGATTTATATAGATCTACAGAGTGTGATAGATTTCAGGGTTCGGATTTCGGGGTTGTAAGGATTGGGAGGATTGTGTGATGTGATTGGTGTTGATTAAGATTGATGGTTTCTGAAACTTTAGAACTTTAAGAGGGGTTTAAATAAATATTTGATATTTATTAATTATATTAGATTAGGTTAGAATATATTGAGATATATATATATTTTAATTTTTAATTTTTAATTTTTAATTTTTAATTTTTAATTTAAATATATATATATATATATTGTTGAAATTAAGGTCATTATGGGCCTAGAATTGAGGTCATATGACCATTATGGTGCACGGACCATAATTGGGAATATCTTCAATTC
The DNA here is from genome assembly GCF_000146945.2 of Sclerotinia sclerotiorum 1980 UF-70. Lineage (NCBI taxonomy): Eukaryota > Fungi > Ascomycota > Leotiomycetes > Helotiales > Sclerotiniaceae > Sclerotinia > Sclerotinia sclerotiorum. Next base: position 738,990 of record NW_001820823.1, read on the forward strand.
TACCATTACTGTAACTTAGATCCTTAGTTTAACCTACATCTAATAATACTACTACTTCCAAACAACTCAGTTTCAACATATATATATTATTTAAAAAAATTTAAAATAAAAATATAGAGAGTTTGAAGTTTAAAATATTAAATAATAATATGTTACGAGGTTTGCCGTCTAGATCACGTGGAAGTGCTCTAGGCTCTCGAGGTGGTTTATAACTAGGCGTCAAGCAGGGACTTAAGTAATGACAATAATGATATACAATTCGTAACTAATAGTAGAGTATACTAAATGATTGATCTTGAGCACGAGGCTCTATAGGAAGGAATTCATACTGAATATATAGATCCTCGTAATTCTTGGATCACTCAGGATCACTGATGATCTAAGGTGATCCAGCATACCTGTTCATATGCTCTGATGGTGCGTGTATATGAGTTTTTAGGGTGACCGAAATCTCATATTAAATTGAGCGAATCGTAACAGATTTACATATGGCCCAAGCTTACGAAAACAAGTCAGCTGTTACCATCGTAACATAATAATAATAATAATAATAATAATAATAATAATAATAATAATAATAATAATAATAATAATAATAATAATAATAATAATAATAATAATAATAATAATAATAATAATAATAATAATAATTATTATTATTATTATTATTATATATAAATGTATACACTCATCAAGCTGGTATAATAAAACTACACTATAAAGAAGGTATGGTCCCCAGTACTCTGATCATATTTCCAACATGGGTAGTACTGCTCATCGACCTGTGACGCGAAGTACAGATCGCGGTATCCAGGACCAAATCTCAGCAAGCCTATCCGCCGGAACCTGCCCATCTCGTGAGATACAAGTTCAAGTAACAAACAGTAAGTGTTAGATAGACCATAGCCATCTCGGTCATCATTGTCGTACCAAGGCACATAGAATAGCTTTTTTGAACGATTCAGGCTTGAAATATCTGTTTTGCTAGCTGCAAAATCGAGCCCGGCCCAGACAAACACGGTATCTCGAACGATCGGTTCGGATTCGCGTTCCTTCAGAGCCTCCCAGTCCTGTTCTGGTTCAGGAACCGCAATAGCACTGACAGGAAACACATGGAACATGCCTAGACCTCTTCGAAGTATCATTCGTTTTAAAGCTCCCCGAACCATGACTTCGATGCATGGCTTCGATGGGAGTATGGTAATGTTTTTGTCGAATAAATACTTTTCGGGATCTATGTGCGCGCGAGTACGCCACTTGACACATGTGACCTGTGGCAAGATGAACTCTTCATTTAGCTCCTTACCCTCAAGGTCGGGTTCTCTTATTTTAACCTGGTAGCCAGAGATCCATGAAAATGTCAACTGCGTTGGCCTTGGGGAAGCATTATGCACCTCAGGATCAGGCATACTTTTCAGGTTTTTCCAAAGCATATCGAGAGATAGACGACTGAGCCATAATCCAGCCACGTACACATCGTTTTCGATATATTTGTCTTTGAGAAGCATGATGAATTTCTGGGCGATACCTGCTACTGCTGCAAGCCTGTCTTCGGCGAAGGTGAGCTCTGTGCCTGAGTATTTCTCCACCAAGTCGTACCAGGCTTGATAGAGCTCTTCTCGGCTAGTCAGCCTGCCGGTCGGCAGGAATGTCTTAATATTGGGTGATGAGATAATGTCGGCTACGGAGTACTCGCGATTCAAAGTCGGGCTCCAGTGTAAGACATCAACCCCCATGGATTCGCTCCAGCGTTGCTCATAACACTCGTATAGAACAATTTCCTTGCAGAAGAAGATGTTCCTGGGACTAAGCAAACGCTCTTGAAATACCCAGCCGCGGCTAGCCAAGGTAGAATGCTCAACCAGCTCATCCCAGGTCCCATCCCCGTCTTCAGACGACACCAAAAGGAACTTCTTCTTCCATCCATTCTTAGACTGCATCTCAAAAGAAGCATGTTCCACCCTGGATGGGTCTCTTGTCGCAAATAATCCGCCTAGTTCAGGCCCCCACGAGGCACAAATGTTGAAGCATGCATTCGAATATACACTATGCATCGTTGAGGCCTCTTGTTTCCAATCTGCGAGCTCATCGCCCTCTTGGATGATGCAGAGACAATCAATCCAGAGATAGTCGATCCCAAGGCGCCTAGCCGCTCGAACAGCATCTAGAAAAGTCTGAGGAAGGATTTTTGTCGGAATACTCTGTGTCCATAATGATAAATTGTCGACAGTGAGCCTCGCCATATTTTCCTTCCCCCAACGATGGCTGAGGGTAGCGTACTGGCTGCCCGCAGAGAGTTGGGTCCCGTGTACGATTCGTAACTTGAGATCTCGTTTCTTGTGACCGCTGAAAGTGCTAACATGAAGCAGCCGGGTTGGATACCAGCCCTTCGTACGTTTCTCTCGATGGTAGAGGCATTGCATATGCTCGGAGTCACAACGCTCTAGCCAATTATCAATTTTCGTAAACGTCTCCTCCGAACTTGTTGAGCTCGAGGTGATCCTCCAGCTTGGTAGCACCTTCGACAATGCTTTGCCAGTGAGATTCATTATGCGACCATAAAAATGAGCACATGGGTAGAAATTGTCCCCAAACCAGAAACATACGCTGAAAAAGGCCGCGAACATTCTGTAGCCCAGGAATACCACCGGGAAACCATCACGAGATTCGCCCAGTTCTGGAATTTCGTGGGCAAAACAACCCCCGTACCTCTTATTTCGTGAAAGCTGCCCATTGAGTCCTCGTAGCTGTGATTGAAGATGTTCTGAAAGATTGCGGAAGATTCGTGCGCAAATATAGCACCCATAGCCGATAGAGCAAAGGAATACTTCAGGTGAGCGTTTCTCGATGGCCTGTGACGGGGAGTAATCTAAGGGGCCGCTTAGTATGACTTCCCAGTGTAGATGGTTGGTGATGAAATCTTGACACGGTGCGCATAATGACATGATAATTCTCAAGTGATCTTCAAAGGGTTGCAGCACAATACTAAAAAAACGAAAACTGTATATTGCTAACTGCAATAAGCCGTAGATAAGTTTGGTTGGCAAAAAGATTGACTGTTCTTAGTTAATAGCTGCCCACGTGTAAGTTACTGCATGATGAGGGTACTTTGGGGGTTGCAAGGGGCAATTTAGCCGGGTCTATTTCACAATCAAATTAAAGCTTGTGTCGATTTGTCGGTGTGTTTATACGGCTTTCTATAAATTCGTCGAGCTATATAAATTTATTAATCAATTTATATAACTTTCTATATTGAATGAGTTTAGTGATTTTAATATCGATATCGAAATTAACTCATCTTTATTTATATATCTCAAAAACTATCTATTTATTGATGAGATTCTTTTGATACAATATAATATAATATAGAATAATTAATTCAAACAATTCAAATAATTCAAATAAAACAAAATAAAACAAAATAAAACAAAATAAAACAAAATAAAACAAAATAAAACAAAATAAAACAAAATAAAACAAAATAAAACAAAATAAAACAAAATAAAACAAAATAAAACATATTAATCTTGTCACACTCAAGGATACTGGATAAAGTATCTTGTATTAGAAAATACTAAGCTAAGGAGAAAAGAAGAAGGAAAACAAGAGTAGAGAGTTTTCCTGTGATTAAATACAAACGGGGCATGCCACGTGACCCGGAGGTGTGAGGCGTCACAAATCTAAAACCCAAACTCAAAATAATTTCAGATTCTGAATTCCAGATTCCGGGTTCTGGATTCTTATAAGAAAAAAAAAAAAGATCTGAATTAATATATAGATTCAAGTTTAGATTCAGGTTCAGATTCACAATACACCGGTATTGTACTATACCATACTGTACTGGAATCGAGAATCTTTAATCGATGCCCATCACGAATCACACATCCCACATCCCACAGCACACATACACACAATCACAACACAAATCCACCAGTCTTACCAATCACACACCAAAACCCAAAACAAAACAAAAAGTAAAATCCTCATGAAATCTTTCCTCTTCTCATTGGCATCTCTCTATAAACCACGTATGTAAATGTAATTTCTTAACTCTTCCCCTAATCCATCTCTATTCTTCCCAATCCTCCCCCTTCACTCCCAGCATCCTCGTATCTGCATCACCTCTTCCCTCTCCCATCTCCCATCTTCCATCTCACATACAAACTCCGTACACTTCACCCCATCACACCATAAAATAAAACTTATAGTACATTATCAAGTTCATCATACCAATACCAATTCCAATTCCAAAACCGATTCCATTCCAATTCCAAAAGCGCAACAAACAATAACAACAAACGAATTTTAATCACAAGTAGCAGCAGTATTAAGCCACACTGAGTTCTACCATCTGCTTTAGAACCTGCTTCGTTTCATACCACCCATATTAGACACACCTTCTTAACTCAACCACCCGGGGAAAATACATCTCTCAACTCCTTCTCACTAGACAATGTATATATAACTTTCCCTCACAACTTTCTCATCGCTCATCAGATCTGCTTCTGATGACGGTCTGAAAATCATCACCCACCACTTTAAAGTAGAAAATTCTTGCAGTGCAATGCAATGCCACGTGCAACCCGACAAAGTCCCATCATAAGATAAAGAAAGTTCACTCTGTGAGATAGTGCACCGCAGCGCCATCACAAAGAAGAGAAGAACTGCAAAACACATTGAAACGCAAAACGATGCAAGTATGATATATCCCCTTTCACTCCCTCTGTTTCCATGAAAAGAGAAACCCACAAGCAAGCGAATTATATGCAAGAAGCTACATTGTGTAAATTGCACAACAATAAACAGCAAACCCCGAAAGAAATAGGGTAGCCTGACCACCTTAAGATACAATTTGCTTTAATCTTTTCCTCTCCATTCGGTATCTTTATCTTATTCCCTATCCTCATAAATTCATTAAAATGTGGTGGCCATCTCGAATTCTTTCCATGTATGTATGTAATTCGATACCCATCCCGAACCATTTTCGCAAGCAAGCAATCCAAAATAAAACAAGTATTTCCATCCACAAACTGAATCCCCAAAGCCGCTGCCACAATATTAAAGCATATTGGCTTGATTTGGGCTCGATGCACCAGCATTAGCATCCTTTCTCCCACCAGTAGGACTCATGATTCTTTCCGAGCTGGTAAAGCTTCCAGTTCTCGATCTAGCTTCTTGCTCTTCGACTTCTAATCGTTTTCTCCAATCTGCAAGACCAACACTTATATGGGGAGTATGCTCGGCGTCAGATTTGCCCGTCATAGGACGCTCGTCGTCTTCGCCGAAATTACTGAGTCTGTAGTTTTTGTTCGTTTCTTTCCATTGCGTTCTTAGTGTTTCTAACTCGGAGGCAAGACTGTCCAAGGCCAAGCTATTGCGGTTATCATTAGCGCCACCATACATCGATGATTCAGATACTGATTCGTGACCGATCGAATTTCGTTGTTGTGTAGTGTGAACTGGGGCTCCGACAATACTATCGACATTGCGTGATTGACGACGGTAATTGTCAACTGATGATTCGACTTGATCAAGTAATAAGGAAACCTTCTCTTCGGCATCTTGAGCACGCTTCTCTAGTTGAGCGTTTTCTTCTTGTAATTGACCGAGCTCATGGCGTGCTTGTTCACTGGTAGATGCCAATTGCTTTTTCAGTTCTTCATGGCTCCGCATCAAATCAGAGTGACTATTTTGAGTGTCTTGTAATTCCTTTTGAACATCTGCCAACTCCTTGTGCATCTGCGCAGCGGATGAATTGATCTCAGACTGAAGTGTTTCGATTTGACCAACCAAGCCAGCACGTTCGCTTTCCCAACTCGTAGGTGATCTTGATGCCGCGGATCTCTCCTCGGCAGCTGTGAGTTGTTCCTTTAATCGTGTATTATCTTGCTTGTATCTCGACAATTCATCCTTCATTCGCTTCAGCATTTTTTCGGTACCCTTAACATAATGCACGGCAGATTGATAGTCATTTTCAAGCTGACTCAATTTTTCGCGATAAGCACTTTCTGCCTCTTGCTCTCGGTTCTCGAAAGCTTCCTTAATTTCTTGATGTGCATGCATGCTAGCCGCAAGTTGCTGCTCAAGTTCGCGGAGACGTGCCATATCAGGCGTGTTTGAACCAGATTGAGGACTAGATAATCCTCGATTCCTTGATGCACCAACAGGACTGATGCCACGCTCACCTAAAATATCCTTCAAGGTATTGTGTTGAACATTGACCGCATTCGTCTCCAGTTGTTGATTAGCAAGCTGATGTTTCATATCAGAGTTAGCAGCTTGGAGTGATTGTGTTTCACGCATGGATGCTTGAAGTTGCTTTCGAATAGACATGCCCTCCCGACTGGCCTGCTCTTGATAAGCCTCCAATCCAGCGATGCGCTCCTCGGCACTTCGAAGCTTATCTGAAGCAGTATTCGCTGCAGCTTGGTATTTCCTAACCAAAGCATTTGAAGCTTGAACTTGTGCCTCAAGGGCCAAAAGGCGATCATCTCTTGAAGAATCATTTGGTGCGATGTTTCTAGCTGCCGAGACTCTATCAAGGCCAGACATCACAGCTTGCTTATGAGTTCGAGCCTCATTTGCGTGTTGCTCAGCTAGTTCTTCAGCATCTCGCAAGCGTCGGGTGACGGATTCTAATTCAGAAGTACGATTCTCGTGCTCAGCCCTAAGCTCGGAGAGTTTTTCTTCGACAGACTGGCGTAACGTGCGTTCCTCGTCGAGTTTTCGCTCCAAAAGATTTTTCATATCAGCCGATGATGTTATGGCTTCCCGAAGAGATTCGAAGGTCTCGCTATGATCCTGCGTGGTTTCCATTACTTCTTTATGTCGTGCTTCTAATTCATCCTTCTCGGCTTGAATAAGTTGTGCGGTCGCCACAGCTTCAGCACAAATAATCGCCTCCTCCCTAGCTTGAACCTCCAATTCGTGCAATTCTGCTTTTAAAAGCTCAACCTCGGAGGAGTTTTGTTGTTTATATGCTTGTAACTCGGTCATCCGTGCCTGTGTTAAATTCGCGGTATCTTCAGCAAGTTGTCTTCCACGCTTTTCGGCTTCGAGCTCAGCTGTGAGACTATCAACCTTGTTCTTCAGGTCTCGTTGGGATGCTAAAGCGGTAGCCAATTTTCTACTGATATCCGAAGATCGATTAATTGACATAGCTTCGATGTCTCTATTTTCGCTGTCAGGCTGTGGCGTACTGCTTTGACTCCCAGCATGTGCAGCAAGTTTTGCTTTGTGATACACTGCTTCATTGATAGCGGCATCTCGTTGTTTTTCGACTTCGGCAATTTGTTTTGCGGCAAGGACTGCTTGCTTGTCAATCGAGCCCTGAACATTAGCAAGCTCCGCTTTCATTGCTAAAAGAGCCTCAATGAGTGGTTTATCGTCATCATCGAAGGACTCTGCAGCTTTCTGGTCCAGCATGGAGTTGCTTGAAGGATTGGGTGTATATCCAGCCTTTCGTGCAAGTTCAAGCTCCGAAGCATACCAGGCATTTCTGTTTTTAGCAGCATCCAACTCTTTGAGTAATGTCACAGTTTGGGAATTTCTCGTTGAACTCCTTCGACTAACAGAATTACTTGCTTGTCTTGTAGGTGGAGGCGGCGATGCCTGACGACTTGTAACATTTCTCAGAGAAATGTCCGTATTGCTGTCCACTGAATTTTGACCACGGGGCTGTCGCTGTTTCGAAGAAGCTCTCGAACTCGTACTACCTGCTTGGTGAGCACTAGAATCTTGCCTGCTTATCGATTTTGATGTTTGATGAGATTGTCGAACATCGGAATCTTGCATTGGTATCGACTTGGTAATTTGCTGTGATTGTGATTGTGATGGTGGTGGTGATTGTGATTGAGGTGGAATTCCAGCTTGCATTTGAGGGGGAGTTTGGTTTTGCGATAGTGGCTGTTGCTGCTGTGGAGCATTTTGGAGCGGAGGACGTGGACCATTAGTGATTGGACTCTCCCGGGCTTGGGGACCTTCTTCATGTGAAGGCGAAAGCGCTCGTTGAGCCAATGCTATATTTTCCGATCTGGGATTTCGCATAGAGGTATCTATAGCAGGACCGAAGCGATTATCGGGCCTTCCTTGTCCTGGAGGACCTTGAGAATTTGGATGACCTTGCGGACCTGGTGGACCCTGAGGGTTTGGATGACCTTGCGTACCTGGTGGAGCTTGGGAATTTGGGTGACCCTGCGGACCTGGTGGACCTTGTGCACCCTGCGGACCTCTGGGCCCTCTACCATTGGGCCCAGCATTGGGACCTCGAGGATTAGGTACTTGCTGTTGTGGTGGCGGGCCAGGTTGAGGTTGTGCCGCCGATGATGCTCTCGGTAACTTCGACCCAGCTTGTGGACCTTGAGGTTGAGCCGAGCCTGGGGCGATACCATTTGAATCATTACCGTTCACATTGGGCTGTCCAGCACCTCGATTGATGGGACCCTCTCTAGGTGGACCATTACCTTTCTTTGGTTCCGGCAATGCGGAGATATCTCTAGAGCCCATGTTTCGTGGATGCAAACCACTCTTCTCACCTCCACTTGGACGTCTACTTCCGGGCACACGTTCATTCACAGCACTTTGCTGAGATTGTTGTGATGTCTGCTGGTCATTTGGATATCGAATTTTGCTTGTATCGAGGACGTAGACCGTTGAGAGATCTTGAGCCTCACGAGTTGCTGTGCTTGGCTCCCCAGCAAGAACAATAATTTGTTTGCCGTATGCTGTCATACTGTGTCCGGAGCGTGGAGAGGGCGAAGGTCCCATATTTTGGAAAGTATACCAACGCCTGGATGAGATTCTGAATGCCGCTAAATCACCTAAATCCGCACCTTCTTCAGTTCGACCACCAAAAATATACATTACATCATCCACAATTGCGGCAGCATGGCCTTCTCGAGGGGCCGGAATATACCCAATGCAATCAAGTTGAGTCCATGCATTAGTGATTGGATCGTAGCACCAAACATCGTTAAACCATTGAAAACCGTTAGTTCCTCCAAATCTGTAACAATTAGTATTCATCGGGACAATTGTCCATCTCAGTATTGAGAACTTACAGGAAAAGTTTTTCATTGAAAGTTACAACAGAGTGGTTTGTCCTGGCTGGGGGTATTTGTCCTACGGATGGTCCACCCTCATCACTATTTTGTATAAGCATTTCCCATCTGTTTGTAGGAATCTGCAATTGATTCAAATCAAAGGCAACAAGATCATTCATGAAATATCCCTCTACTTGGCCACCAAAAACATAAATTTTCGAGCCCAAAATATTTAAAGAGTGCCCATATCTTCCTGCCGGCCTGGGTCCTGCTGGTACAGCTCTTGACCATTGCCTTGTAGCTGATGATTCTTTAGCATGATTCTCGTGCGCGGGAGGATTGACCTACAAGTATTCAATAGATATAAAGTTTCATCTAGGACATCAGAATCCTCCATTTTGGTATCTCCTCCATACACAATAAATGCATTTCCCACTAGTAAACTTGCATGCCCGACTCTTGGTCCTGGACCCTCAGCTGTCGTGCCCAATGGGTAACATGCCATATTTGCACCCGCTTCTACCATCCATAGATCCCCTTTTACTGTTGAGCTGTTGATGAGACCTCCCATGAGGTATATCTCACCCTCTTTCGAGGCCATGGAGTTGACAGCGGCGCCATAACGAGGAAAAGGAGGAGGATGATTAGTTGTATATGTGATTCGTCTTTGCGACCACGGATATAACGACGAATTGGGGTTTGAATTCATTGATTGTACTGGAGGTGGTGCGCCGTTGCGCAGCTACATTAAACAACGTCAGTTAGTATTTGAATCCCCACCTCAGCAATGGGAAATGCGATTTGCGAAATTCACAAGATATTGCCAATCACTTACCGCGATGTCTTGCGCTTGCTCTGGATTGGGTCCTCGTCGAGCGTTTACCTGTTCGGGGCTTGGCGTCGTTGGATTGCCTCCCTGCAGGCCTTGCAGGGAAGTAATGGAATTATTGACACTGCTCGAAGGGGTCGTCGTCCTCTCTGCTTGTTGCGGCATACGTCCATTCGCATTTTGAAGGGATGGTTGCTGCGAACCAGGTACACCATTTCCGCCGTCCCTCAAAGCCTGAGCCTTGTCTGCATTCTTTTTACTCTTGAAGAGGAATGCCATCGTGCCATTCGCGGCCAACTACTTTCACTTCTGTTCCCAATGCCGGCGCAAGAGGGTAAATGTTCTGGACGAAGATAACGAATTGCTTTACCAACGAATGCTGTTTATGTCGGGAGATTCGAGGTTGTTAGACTGTTAGACTCGATCGGACAGTCTCAGGAAAAGGGATTAAGTCTGAGCCAAAGTCCAGGGTTCTTGCTGTTTAGAAATGGCTGGGATTGAGAACTGAAGGGGTTGATTTATTATTTTATTGAAGGTTTCCTATAAGTAAACAAAATGAAGAAAAAGTAAACAATCGAATAAAATTGGGAAGATTTGAAGTGCAGAATGGGATTATTTAAAAAAGGAATAAAGTTTGGTATATTATTATAGTTATTTAGTTGTCAAGAAAATAAGGGAGGTTGACGATGAGATATGAGATATGAGATTGATGGGTTCTCTACCTCCTACTCCAAGACGAGACGACTTTTTGGGTATGTTGGGAGTGAGTGAGGGAGTGAGTGAGGGAGTGAGTGATGGAAATGGAAATGGAAATGGAATCACGGTCGATCCTCCAAATTATTTACCGTTCTGGTCTGCACTTTTCATCGCTTGGCCTTGACCTTGAGCTTGCTTGACTTTTGGGCCGCCAGCCTACTGATTTTTCTATCGGAGATAGTAACATAGTAACTTTTAGTACCTTTGTGTTGCTCACCAACCACGAAATATCTTCTACGAAAATACCCCGTACAATATGGTAATACGCCTTGTTTTATCTTCCAAGTACCTGAGAACCACAATTTTGGAATGAGATATACCAGGGGGGAGGATCCAATCCCGTCTGATGTGAACAGATTTAGAAATTTATGTACGGGGGACAGAGAGACGAATCAATGCCCATTGCCCCATAGTGACATGGAAGAAAAGTGTATTCTCATTTGTGCTAAGAAAGATGGAAAAGTAAAGGGGGCAAAGGGAAAAGGGAAAAGGGAAAAGGGAAAAGGGTGCCGGTAGGTAATCTCACAAATCAATTTGGATGTCTCGAAGCCAAAAAAAGAAGGATGAAAATGTAAAGAAACTGAGTCAAAAATACCAAGATCTGCAGCCTCTGCTACTTATATCATATATGTATGTATGTACCGCTACCTTTGAATGTTACTAAAGCTTCTATGACATATCTTCTTTCTTTTCTTCTCCTCAACGTTTCTCTTGTTTTCCAACTTTGTGAGAATTTCTGTAGTTCATTTTTGGTCCCATCCAGCCATTTTGATGTATTCTTACCCCTGATTCTGGAGCATTGCCCCTTCATTTCTGTTCAACCCTAGGCAATTTATAGGTAGGGCTACTATGTACTCTGTCTATTTAAATACCAAAGCCCTTGCTCTTGGGTGTTGGTGGAACTTACTCGAACACCTAGGCAGAGACAACGGTTTGTTCTTCTCGATATCTTTCTTCACTTATCATTCTTCCTATTCTTCTCGAATAATTGATGGAATTTAGAGGGGTCCATATGGAAGGGGTTGAACATTGCAATAACAATAGTAAGTAGCATGTCGACACCCGTCTGAATCGCATGTAGCAATGCCTCCAAATCTAGCCAACCAAATATCACATACGAAAGCGATCATCTAATCACTGTCCCGGATTAGCAGTGCGTCGGGTTTGATTGTTGCATTAGACAGAAGATTGCTCGGTCGACGACATCTACTTTCCTATAGGTCCAATCATGACTGTGCGCTCGATCTAGAAATGTCCGGCTGCATGCTGTCACATTTCTACCTCTTCAATCCACAAATGAAAAAGGGACAGAGATCTGGGCTATATAAATATATGAAGTTGGCGATATATCGATCTTAACACGAGATCGATTTGTAGAGGTCCTTCTATTCATTCAAACTGAGGAGGATCCGGGAGAACGGTTATAGCCTCACCAATATCATTGCCTCTAACCATCTTTCGTCTGATACTCTGGGCGAGGGAGCGGATTCGACATATCATTGGTATATTGATTTGGGGGTTCACAATTCTAGCGGCTAAAATCCAACAGATCCTTCAAAGTTGTTTGACATATGACCTACATATTGGAGACAGTTACATCAATCCTGTGGTAAATGGTAATGTAATCCTTTAAGGATACCTCCTGGAACAAGGCAATTTGCCTACCTACCTCGTGGTATATAAATGATTTTGAGCCTTTGCAGACCGAAAACTCTGGTAGGTAGCGATCAGATCTCCTTACACATCTGAAAAGAGTCCGGTCACAATCTTGCATGAAATTGCGAATGCACGACCAAAATTGATGCAGTGGATGCAGGTGTCGACAGTAGTGTAGCCTAGTAGCTTAGTGGAATTGAAAGTTAAAAAGTTGGGGAAGCTGGAATGCAGTACAACATTGCAGTAGGTTGATGGAGCGGTCAAGTAAGCTTGTCCTTGGAACAGCCTTGGAAGTTGGAGCATTCCAGCTATATGTACGTGTACGGAGTACTCTGTACATACTGTACATGTACCTATGTACTTGCTGTTGATAAGGTTTTGGTGTTCAACCGGTTCGCATCTGGTCTCCTCCAGCATTCTATGTAAGAACTTAATAGGTTCCCGCGAAAGGCTTGGTCAGCCACTCTCGCCACACTATGGCGTCCATATCGGTATTGAAAGCAACCGGGATTATATCGATTATGCTAACTAATACTAATTTGTGAGGCGGTCATAACCCATTTCATCATTGGAGCTCGTGACATCCACCTCGCAATTTCGAAGGTGGTAATTTGTAATTGGGCGAGTGAGTTGTAAAATACCTGAGGTACATTAGAGTGTATTATGAATATTATATACATTATTCATATTCACATTAATATTCACAATTCAAATACAGAGTAGATATTTTATTTTACATTCACTTTGAAATATATACAAGTAATTTAGCTCCAATTGGGATTGACTCTCGAATCTCGTGGTATCGTATAATTCACCCATTTGTACGTTAGCTTTTGTAATCATTCTGATACCGTTGAACCCTATGAATTGCGGGTTTTGCTTTTTTGATATGAATTCAAGCTTATTTACCTAACGGTCATCAATTTATCTTAGAGTACCTAGGTACATACATCCACCAACTTGTCGCGAAGCTGTACCGATACCTGGACCGCCTTCTCGACCGCCTCGATTTATTCCTTTTCCTGACTTCCAACTGCCCAATGAGCGTTTGATTTTTTGAAGAAGGGTAAATTTCCCCGTCCAAGACCATGACAGCAGTTGCAGTTCAACATGGAGCTCCCCGCCAACAGTACAATCCACACCGATCAAATGCCTCTCCGAATTTAATTTCACCCTCTGGTCAACAACCTCAGCCTCAAAGTTATCCCTCCGCCACGGGGTCGAATTCAAGAGAACTGCAAAACTCCACTCCGGGCACATTAGCGACGATGAATTCGAGGCATACTGTGAGCAATGATCCAGTCCAGCCTGTCAACGGCGCAGATGCGGGATATGCATATGCGCAGGCAAATCCAGGTCGCATTCATACCGCAACGCCGAATGGATCAACACCAGCAAGCACGCGGCCGACTACTTCGGCTGGAGCTACGGCCGAATCATCACAAGAAGACTCTGAGCCAGATAGAACACGGCGCAGACCGGCCGCATTACTTCGGAGATCAAAAAGTGATTTTGGCCCGACGGTGGAAGATACAAATGTAGATATGGAAGATGATATACAAGATTGGGGGGAAAGACATGGATTTGGAACTATTTATGCATCCGAAGAGTATGTTTCGCAACTAGCAAATGTAAGTCGCTCTTTCCTACAACAGTGATATCTCGGTCCGACATTAGTCTTTCATACCTTCAAAATTACCCTTTGTATACACTCGTCAAATCTTTGGCACAAGCAAATTCTATACAATGGATCTTTTATTGCATACTTTTCTGTCCAAAGCATGGATGATTATTTTGACGTTGGGAGGTTAAGTTACTCCTCTTGTATTGAAAGCTTCGATTTCTTCTCAACTAGCCCAGATGGAGATCAGACAGGTGCAGAATGTCTCAGTGAGACATATGAATCCATGCTTGCAGCCTCAAAAGGCTGCGTCGCATCTCGTCGAGCGCATTACCACCGCCTGAAACATCCATCGAGCTGGGCACCTGGAGTGGACTATGTGGACATGGGCTTAGAGACAACTACTGACATCATACAAAAGAACTGGTACATGTACTTTACGGATAAACGACACGAAACGACGGGCAACCCTAAGTCATTGGGATATGAACTTCAGGATTGGCGGATGAAGGATCGTCTAAAGACAGTTTCTGCAGCGTTAGCAATATGCCTAAACATTGGAGTCGAACCACCCGATCAATTAAAGACTACACCCGGTGCAAAATTGGAGGCTTGGCAGGATCCCACACATCCTCCTGTACAAAAAGCTTTGGAAACGATTGGAAAATCTCTACAAGCCCAATACGAGACATTGGCCATTCGAACGAGATACAAGCAGTATTTAGACCCATCGGTAGAGGAGACGAAGAAGTTCTGCATATCACTCCGCCGAAATGCCAAAGAGGAGCGCGTTCTCTTCCACTACAATGGCCATGGAGTTCCAAAACCGACCTCATCTGGCGAAATTTGGGTATTCAACAAAAACTACACTCAGTACATTCCTGTCTCGTTGTATGATTTACAAACTTGGTTGCAAGCACCTACATTCTTCGTTTGGGACTGTTCGGATTCAGGTAACATACTAAGTAACTTCCATCGATTTGTTGAGAAGCACGAGCAGGAAGAGCTTGAGAATTCGAAGAAAGACCCAAACTATATAGTTACGAACTATAAACCTTACATCCACCTGGCAGCATGTGGCGTAAAGGAAAATCTACCCACAAATCCCCTGCTTCCTGCTGATGTGTTTACATCATGTCTCACTACACCTATCGAAATGGCATTATGGTTTTTCGTTCTTCAGAATCCACTTCCATCTCAGATCACACCAGAGCGGGCCAAAAAGCTTCCTGGTAGGCTACAAGAGAGACGAACTCCTTTAGGAGAGTTGAACTGGATATTTACAGCAATCACAGATACAATAGCTTGGACTACTCTTCCTAGGCCTTTGTTCAGAAAGTTCTTCAGACAAGATTTAATGGTTGCAGCTTTATTCAGAAACTTTCTGTTGTCACAGAGGATTATGTCGGCCTATGGATGCCACCCACAATCGTATCCAGAGCTTCCGGACACTCATCAACATCCTCTTTGGGAAAGTTGGGATTTGGCAGTGGAAATGGCTTTAGCACAATTACCATCGCTAGAGAAGAAGGAGGCAGGGCAACTTCCGGACTATGAATTTCAGAATTCCAGTTTCTTCACAGAACAGCTTACGGCATTTGAGGTTTACCTGACCCAAGGCGCTGTAACCCACAAAGCTCCCGATCAGCTTCCAGTGGTTCTTCAGGTACTTCTTAGCCAGCAACATCGAGTACGAGCCTTGATACTATTAGGAAGGTTTCTCGACATGGGTCCCTGGGCAGTAAATCTCGCTTTGAGCATAGGCATCTTCCCGTATGTTTTGAAGTTGCTGCAATCGGCGGCAGCAGAGTTGAAGCCTGTAATGGTGTTCATCTGGACTCGTGTTCTGGCTGTTGACCTCACATGTCAACAAGATCTATTGAAAGATAGTGGCTACAACTACTTTTCGAGTATACTGAGACCAAATGAAGGGCTTCCAGTGGTAGATAGCCTTGAGCATAAAGCTATGTGTGCCTTCATCCTTGCCATGCTTTGCAATGGATACAAGCAAGGGCAAAATGTCTGCAATCAAACAGACATCATGACTTACTGTTTAACACATTTGCAGAATGCAGATAATCCACTTTTGCGTCAGTGGGCGTGCCTATGCATCAGTCAACTCTGGAATGATCTTCCAGAAGCAAAATGGCGAGGCATCAGAGAGAATGCGCCCGCGAAGTTGTCTAGTCTGGTTCGTGATGTGGTTTGCGAAGTGAGAGCCGCCATGTTATATGCCATGACAACTTTCTTGGGAATCCCTGATCTGACAGACGAAGTTGCCCGGAACGAGGAGTCAATATCCTGGACTGTTATCGAAATGGCAAATGATGGGAATGCCATGGTCCGCAAAGAACTTCTAGTCTATTTCTCCAAGCTTATACATCGATATGAGAGCAAGTTTTGGGTTGTTGCATTCGAGCAATTGCAAGAAGAACGAGAGTACCGACAACACCCCCCCGTCGACGATGGGAATGATCATAAAATGGGACTCCATTATGCGAGTATGGAAAACAGAAATAAGGACGGTACCATCAAGGCCACAGCTCAGGGCTTATCACACAATTCTATCTTTGCCGTGGTTTGGAAACATGTTCTGATCATGACAATCGATCCCCATCCTGAAGTCCAGCGCAATGCAACCATCATCGTGGACTGTGTTCATACATCGCTCCTTCAATCACCTGTTGGAGTTGCAGCACGCAGTCTGTTTGACGATATAAGTCGACTTTCAGCGAAACCAAAGGCTTCAAAACAACACGTCTCCGAGCAGAGACCAAGCACACCAACGAGGCAAGATACCTTATCGAGTACAAGTTCTAGCCAGCAAGGTTTACTCAAAAGAACGGCTAGTTACCTGTTTACTTTACCGTTTGTAGGTTCCACTGGTGAAGTCACGCCCCCGGACTCAACTGGAAGATCAGGGTTGAAGTCACCAGGCCTTCAGCGGAATTCTCTGCCGATGCGATCACGTCTCCCACCAGATTTCAACACCCCACCGGAACAGAACGACATCGCATCGACCCCAGGCACATATCATGTAGCGAATGAGCCAACCTCGGGTGGATTTCAACCTCGAAAGCTGTCGGATCCGATTTCCATACCCTTGGAAAGCACTTTCTTAGAATGGTCGATTGAATATTTCCGCGAGCCCCAAATGAAACAAAATGAGGCTGAAGAGCCCGGTAGTACTGATTATAACGAACGACTTTGGCGTAGATCAAGGAATGAAGCAATCTTGCGAGAAACTCAACCTCAGAAAGAAATCGCTGGTAATGGTAAATGGACACACGCTACCGGATTCTTTAACAACTCCAGTCAGCCAACAAAAATGACTCTCCATCAATTTGAAGATCATCTTGCTGTGTCTGATGATCGTGATACAATTTGTGTTTGGGACTGGAAGAAACAAGACCGCTTGAGTCGATTCTCGAATGGGAATCCGGAGGGCTCAAGAATTAGCGATCTCCAGTTTATCAATGAAGACGATCAGGCGTTTTTGTTGACAGGGTCCTCAGATGGTGTGATTCGTATATATAGGAATTATGACTCTGACAAAAAGATTGAGGTTGCTTCGGCTTGGAGAGCTCTGACTCATCTTGTCCCAAGTAACGTTAATTCTGGAATGGTATTTGACTGGCAACAAGTGACGGGCAAGCTATTAGTGGCCGGTGATGTCAAGGTGATTAGGGTATGGGCTGCGGCAGCGGAGCTTTGCATTGTGGATATTAACGCGCGATCTGGTTCTTGTGTTACTTCATTAACTTCGGATCAGATGACAGGAAATGTTTTCGTGGCCGGTTTTGGTGATGGAGCTATTCGAGTATTCGACGCTCGAAACAAGCCACAAGAAGCTATGGTAAAGAAATGGAAGGACGAATCTGACAGGGTATGGATCAAGAATGTACACATGCAACGAGGTGGGCAAAGAGAGCTTCTCTCCGCTAGCCGTAATGGCAAAGTTAAACTTTGGGACATTCGAATGGATAAACCACTACGAGTAATCCAAGCTACAAAGGAAACCTTACGTACTGCAAGCACTCATGAGCATCTTCCGGTATTCGCTGTGTAAGTCGACTCCCTTTTTTCTCCCTCTGAATGTTACTAATTTAATATCAAGTGGCACTTCGAACCATACAGTCAAGGTCTTCAACTTCGACGGCAGGGAGCTCTCTAGAGTAGAGCCATATTCTAGTTTCCTACACCAAGCTCGTCAATCCCCGATTTCGGCCACGGCCTTCCATCCACATCGGATGATGTTAGCTTGTGCTGCGAGGGGTGATAATCATATAAATCTATTCTCGTGTGCGGAACGAAAGGTGCCATCAACAGAATATCGATATGATGGGTGAGGAAGGACGATTTGTTTAATGAAGTGATAAGATAGAAGGCGTCTTGATCGATTATCACATTGTTTGGCGTACTGGGAGTTGTGGCTAAACATGAACTGAAATGCATAACAGCGGTGCATGAATTCGACAGGCTAGTAAGGTTTTGAGGGTATCATCCCTTTTCGAGGAAATTTCAAGGGTTAATATTGGCCCAGGCGTTGAGAGGCATATCATGAATTGGTTTGGGACTTAATTGGCATGTATGTTCAGCATGATTTGGGTTTTGGCTTGCGTTTGGTACTTGCATCTATCTGGCTGAATTATCCTTGGCTAGATTGAGGGGTGGAGAAGGAAGGGATGTTGAAGTGAAGTGGAAAGGGAAGAATGATTTAACCCCCACCCCCCGGTTTTTCTTTTCAGGTGATGCCTTAGGTAATTATTAATAGTGGTCGGTTTGCTGTATGGATGCATGTATGTAGAAGTCTTTGGCATGCTTATTATTTTTATATATTATCTTTTATTGTATGGTTTAAGATTGTGATAATGATTATGTGCTGTATATAATGATGTGAAATACTTGTATAAATGAGTGATTTATAAAGTTAAGGTAGATGGATAGATATATATTTAATATAATTAGTATTTTATAATACTATCATTTTTGTATTTATTTTTCTGGATTATATAAAGAATCAAGTTGAGATAGAATTGAAAGAAATTGGGGGGGTTTTTTGCTAGCTTTCTTATAAACTAGATCAGAGTATTTGAGTAGATTGTAAGATCTTATTAAAAGATTGGGTGGAAGAGGCCTCTATATTGACTATATTACTACGTCTGTAGGCATATTAAGATCTCCTCTTGGTATCCTCGGAGGGGACCAATATGCCTGCTTATGGTTCGTCTAATCTAGCCTGTTTAGGTAACCGTATTACTAATCACGACACGTGATTAGTACCGGTAACTTCTATTCCTTTTAACAGATCTTAGGTTTGTGGATTTGAAAGTGGAGGAAATAGTTAATCGAGGTTGTAATTGTAGATTCATTTGTATACCTACCTAGGTAGATGATATTAGATTTTTATTAGTTTTGTCGAAATGTTTATGGATATAGATTGTAATTGTATCTTATAATATTGAGGAAAAAGAAATTGTTTATCTGGAATTGATGTAGCAAGTTAATAGGCAGATATTTATTGTGGTAGAAATAAAATATTGATTTAGGATTGTATTCACTATATAAGTTTTAATCTATTATTAATAAAATCTTATATTAGGCAGATAAATATACAGTACATTGCTGTATAATATTAGACGAGGTTTATATAATATTGTCCAATATTCTTGGGATTTCTCTCTATAAAAACAGCTTTCTTTACCTACTGCTAATGCTTGTTTCTTCTACAGTAGATTCAAAACTTTTATTGAAGATTTATTTTTCTATCACAAAGTAGTTTTTGAAGAAACAAATAAACTTCTACCTTCTGGCTTCTAGAGGAATATTCTGTTAAACTTAACCTTACTACTTCCTGGAGGACAGTTTGTTGACCTCCTAGGATCTTGGCAGCATATGCATATATATTGCATGATGCATATAAGGAGCAAACAAAACTCAACTTTTAATTCATTCTTTCCTTTTTGGTATACTGTTTGTTTGCTTTCAATATTTTGATTTCAAAGCACTTTAATTCCGAAGGCTGAATACCTAACCTTATTCCTTCATTTTTTTTTGAATATATACTCGCAGCTTAACTGCTTAGCTAGAGGATCAATCAATTCAATCTGATACTCTTTCTGGTCTTAAGAAACCCAACACAGTTCCTCTCACCAATATCAACTTATATTATCCAATAACTCCAATAACGAGATGATACAAAACAACCAGATACCAGCCTGGTGGCAAACCAGCGAGTTGACCGAGCTTGAATAAGATGAGGGTAGAGAACAATATATCGCATCAATACTCAGCTCCCCCGAGCAACCCCCAGCTCCAAAGAATCTCGAAAATCCAAAATCAAACCATATCCCCGAATACATATTTATCAAACCCCTACACGCAAACTCAACTCGCCATCTCGAACAACTTTCCGTATTCCCCATATCCCGCACACGATTCTTAAGTCTACCTTTATATCAACAGAATTTGTATACCTGGGGTGTGCAAACAATCCCTTTAGATGATATGTTTGGGGTGGAATTTTTGAAGAATAGTTGTAGTGCTTGTGGAATTGATTTTGAGAATTTACAGTTACCTGTTGATGAGCTGTGGAGAGCGGGTGTATTTTCGTCTTCTTCGGATTTGATAGGATTGTTGCGGGGTTATACGGATGAGGAGTTGGGAAGTGATGGGTTTAGGAAGGCTGTGGGGTTGCTGCCGCTGAGGAAGGATATTTTTGGTTGTGATGAGGTGGAAGTACTGGGTTTGGGAGATCGAAACAGGGTTTTGGAATGGCCTGGGACTCAGGAACGTCGAAATCAGGAATTACCGGATAAACAGATTATCTGCAGTGGTTTTACAGCCAAAGGAACTACCAAACGATATTGGGTCTGAAGTTGCGTCTTCTGGTGATCGCACGCTACCTCCTACAAAGGATCGTTTTATGAAGATAATTTCTTCTACTTCTCTTCATGGAGGTAAGAAGTATATCTATAATCCATCTCTTCTCCGCCGTCCGATGACTTCACCCGTCCCGACTGAGGACTCAGGACGCTCTCTATGTGCGCAGCATGATTCGAGACCTAGATCTATATCTATATCTGAGGGCGAAAGTAGTACAAGAAATGACGACACGAACCGTCGCTACTCTACATCTAACATACCTCGAGATGATACGTGGGGATAGTTTTTGCCGATCACAAGCCATGCGCAATCGTTCTGGGATTTCGGCAGGCGGTAGTAAGAGACTAGATAACATACATGATCTTTGGTAGGCTGCTGCTTGGAATAAAGATTCAATGAATATCGAAATTCCGGTGCTCAATTGCTCAACAAGGTCGACCTCCAGTCTACCAACTCAGACTCCGGTAGAATCAAAGTCAAGCACTTACAAGCTGGGGCCTGGAACCGAATCTATATATATAAGTACCTATTGACAGACCGTCTAGCGCGGACAATACACTATCAATTTTCGATTCTAATCACTCTGATATATCTAGCTAACGCCGAAGACGCGGTGGAAATCAACACACCTTTATCATCCTACCGGAAATAACCTAGAATCCAAACATGAAATACTTCTCCGTTTAAATCTACCGACTGACGGACGAAAATCCATGGGTAAGCATACATCTATTCCATCACTTATGAACAACATACGCGCCAAGCACGCAGGAGTTACTAAAGACCTGCGGAAATCTCGGATTTTATCTCCTGCACTCTAGTGCGTAAGGCGTGCTGACTGATTTTGCTCATTTGGGGATTTGTAAGTTGGGATTTTCTATGCTATCGTTATATACTTTGTATGAAAAGTGTGATGCTAATTTTCTGTTTTTTGATAGCTGATATGTAAGGGATAGAGCTGGGTTCAGAGTCAGAGTTGGAATTGGAATTGGGAGGAGATATCGGATGATGGGGAAATGAGGATTGTGGAGTACTGATATTAAGGAGGAGAAGGAATGGTGTTACTGAAGTGGGCTGGTATGCTATAGTGCTGATGCCGTAGGGTGGATAGGATATATGAGGAGGGCAGAGAGGTCATGGAAGAAGCTATTCTTTAGAAATAATAAAGTTGGAAAAGTGGGAGGAGTCAATATGCGAGCTATGAAGGAGAGAGTAGCGAGACCATGGTGTATTTGCGGGGAATTAGTAGCATTTCAGGGTGGGAGAGCTAGCCATTTTGAATATTAAATCTTTAATCAGTTGTTGCGGCGGCTATAATATAAGCTTGCACTTACTGTTTGAATTTACTTGTACTTTTAATGATAATTTATGACTTCTGTACAAGAACTCGAAGAGTACATAGATTGTTTATTTTAAAACCAGTCTAGTACTCACATAGATCGTGGCAGAAATAAACCCCTCCTCATGCCTTACCTCCAACGCTAGAACTCCAAATACACAACCATACAATAACCGGGAAGCGATCAATTACCATGCCCAACCAGCCATAGCACCCCCTACACAGATTTAGCACCACTCGTCATCCATGCCTGATATTTTCAGCCAGTCATGGATCTCCCCGAATAACCGCGGACTTCCCCACGAAATGGCTTAATGGCAATCACTTCACGGGGCTGTACTTTTCTCCCACAAGTAAGTGAATTACGTTAAGGGCGCAATAACTAACCCTGCTTATTTTCACGGAAATTTCTTGGGATTTGGAGAAATATGTACTACCGATATGTGAAACGTCGTCATCTGGCTTAAGATAATGCAGGTTTCTGAATAAGCATCTGTAGGAGATGGGATTTAGAATGAAATCTCAATAGCGCTATCGTTAGTATATGTGGCGTTTTCATCCACAGGTCTAGACAATCTTCCTTAATTGTCTGATTATAAGTGGCCGCTATGTGGATCTGCAATGGCTGGAGTTATGACATAGCTCTACCATTGAGGAGTGTATCTTGAAATTTTCGCAGGAGATCCTTTATTTAGTCCCCTTCAATCAATGGGTCATGTTTCTCAAGCCTGGATTTTGATAACCTAAGAAAAAGAAAAAGCTGAACATTTCATCCCAATTGTGACTCTTGCATTGGGCGCTCGCCCGTTGAGATAATGAGTAAGTGCCTATGGCGTAGAGATCGAGTAAGTGATACCACCTTCCTGCGGTGGAAACGACTACTGACCTCACTTCCATGTGCCTGATATTATCAAGAAAATGAAATTACTACTTTCCATCCAGATCAGATTGTGGGGTACAATGCCAAAGCACTAATCCTGGCAGCATGTTATTTCATGAGACATTTCTAGCTATTAATACAAGCTGTATGATGTGAGCATGTGTCTGAGACTTAGTGTAGCCACAGTGTCCGAAATCTGGTGTAGGACAAATACATAACGCCCCCGTCCTGTTGAACTGATGGCAAAACAGCTGTAAAATGCAATTCCGACACAGTCTTACTAAACGTCCTCATGCAGCTCGGCGCAGGCTTTGACTGTGCATCTGTAGAGGAAATGCATACCGTCCTATCTTTGGGTACTCACCCCAGCAGCATTAATTTTGCAAATCCATGCAAGGCACCCGAATCCCTTGCTTTTGCCTATAAAGTCGGCATTAGAAAGACGACCTTCGATAATCTCGACGAGCTTGACAACATAAAGAAATACATGCCCAACGCACAACTACTGCTTAGGATATATGCAAATGATAGTAGTGCTGTTGTTTCTTTGGGGGATAAGTATGGTGCTCCACTTGAATCGTGCCATGCGCTTCTTGTACGTGCAAGAGAGTTGGGTATGGATGTTGTGGGAACGACTTTCCATATTGGTGACTGAGCCTTCGTTAAATGATCCAAATTCTACGGGACTAACTGTCTCAAGGATCCTGTGCTTCAGACCCTGACGCAATTCGAGAAGCAATTGCTCATTCAATTAGTCTGGAACATTGCACAATCTTTGGGATTCTCCCTCAAGATTGTAGATATCGGAGGAGGATTTCAGTCCACAGAAACTGCATTTTGTCCAATGGCCATAGCTGCATCTAGCGCCATATCTGAGGCATCATTCCCAGAGCAAACAGAATTTATCGGAGAGCCCGGTCGCTTTTACGCGTGTGGCGCATTTATACTTGTTTGCCGGGGTCATATCCCGTCGAATTTCGACGGGACCGACAGCTTCCAAAGTATTAGAAATGCTCTATCAAAACGATGGGGTATTTAAAAGTTTCATGAATGGGCTTACAGAGAAAGAAGTGTTTGCACCAACCTTGATTATGAGCAAAATCGATGGTAATGTAGCAAGGAAGACGGGTGAACATGCCTATATTATCTGGGGTCCAACATGTTCCAGCACGGATTGTGTCACCCGCAGAGCTACTTTCCCGTGCGAGGTTAGGGTTGGTGATTTTTTGGTATACAGAAACATGGGAGGTAAGAGCTCGCGCGGGTTAGCTGCTAACAATGTACTGACGGACAGTGCAGCATATACTTCAGCTACAGCGACACGCTTTAACGGATTCTCCAGTCAAGCAGGTACTATCTACATTTGTAGACGTTCCAAGAATTACGCGCAAGCTGAAGAATGCAGTAGTGGGGAGGAAGATTGCTCGAAAATGGCGAATGCATTTAAAACTCCTACAGTCGAATTATAATATTTCTAGCATTATACTAAACTATAGGATTTATTTCTTGCTAAGAGTACTTCTTAAGCGAATTATTCATTTCTTAACAAGTGATCGGTAACATTCATTGATCATTAAGGTGCTTCTTAGGGGCTTTTCGAAACATGGGAGGAAAGTATGTAATTTAACACCCTAATTTATGTACGTCAGCTGGAATTTTCTTAGGATACAATTACATAGGAACCAAATTCAAGGTTACTCCAAAAACTTTCAGATTTCTATAATCGTATAAATCTGTGCGAAAAAAAAGTTTTCAAGAGCTCAGCGATGTATGTTAGATATTTTATAGCTAGAGCACCAAGGCTTTTTGAGCATTGAAAGACCTTAAACAGACACTGCAGTCCAGGCTACTGGATGCCCTGCATAGTTGATTCTCCTCCAGAAAGAACATTTTCTATGGGGCTTTGGGGCAGTAGTTGTAGACGGCATTTAAAGCCTAATTGCCGCTCTTAAAAATGCGGAGCGTGCCAGGCGAGGAAACTTCCAAATAAGTAAATGGAAAAGGGATACTTGCCGATACTATCAGTGCTCGGCTTCTCAAACATGAGTGTATACGTTGAAGCACCCAAAAGTTGCAAAAATTGAATAAACGGCGTAGATCATCTGCTGCACAAACTTTGGTTGCAAATATCAATAGGCCAACTTCCTGTCGAAGTGACACGATTACAGATGGCGCAATTCGCTTGAGATCAACACATGTCTGTGTAGACCATTCACGCTATGCGTGCTGATGCCATTTACTTGTACCAAATATCTGCCGACCACCCCGGATACGTGTTGTTGGGATTTATGCGGAAGATCCGCCCATGAGGTGAAGAAGTGCAAGCTCAAAACCGCGGAGACTATTCCAGATGTATAGAGCCAACGGCAACTCCACCTTCAGCTTTTTTGATCACGACAAGATGCCCCACCTAGAAGAAGAAAGCAACATGATAAAATGCAAAAGATTTCAAGATGCCATTATGAAGTATGAAGCATATTACTCTTCATGCTCAGAAGAACAAGCCAAAAGCAATGACGTAGATTTTGATATCGCGATGAGATCCCATGTACCAGTTGATGCGCAGCATAATATTCTGATTGACCGGTGTGTGTGTCAATTTCCCTACCATAATTAAAGAGTAAAGGTCCCAAAAATGATATTTCAATATATATGTATAGGAAATTGAAGTTGTTGTTGCAATTGTGAGTGATCTGAATGATGTCTAAAATCCGATACCCCTGTAAAAAGCTATGACCTTCGCTCGCGCTAAAATTCTTACTCATACCATGATCATAACTTGTCGAAAGTACCCCTCCATCCTTTTCTATTTTGTTCATGAACGTGAGTATTACCACTCAATATCACTAGATACCATAGTCAATTACTTCACAATTATAAATATGGCTGAACCTAACAAAGAAATCCCAACGGATCCCTCCATCGCGCCCGGAGGTGCTCCACCTGCAGGAGAAGACCCCGCACAACCTTCTAAGAAGGGAGCAAAGAAAGCAGAAGCCAAAGCGAAGAAGGAGGCAGAAAAGGCACGCAAAGCCGCCGAGCAAGCTGCCAAACAAGCTGCCGCCGGATCTGCTGCTTCTGAAGACCTCGCAAAAGATAACTACGGACAAATCAAACATACCACAAAACTCGAAGCCGAAAGTGTACATCTGAGGGAGATCGGAGAACAACATATTGGCAAGACGATTAAGGTTCGCGCATGGATTCAAAATGCACGAATGCAAGGAGCAAAGATGGCGTTTGTGGAATTGAGAGAGGAGGGCAATTGGACGGTGCAGGGAGTTGTGAGTGCCAGCGCGGAAGGGAAGCCAGTTAGTAAACAAATGGTCAAATGGATTGGAGGCTTAAAGCTGGAGAGTTTTGTTGCGGTTGAGGCTGTAGTACAGAAGCCATTAGAGTCTGTCAAGAGTACCAAGGTGTCGAACTTCGAATTACATCTCGCAAAGGTCTACTTGGTAGCTGCTGCTCCTGAGATGTTGGGTTTGGGTTTGGGCCCAGCGAGCAGGGCTGTAGGGAAGTTAGATGAGGAAGAGGATCTAAGTGAAGCTGCTGCAGGTAAATTTATATACTATTTCTATATTCATTATTGGGCTAACAAATCCATAGGGCTTAGTGTCACAGAAGGTACCCCGACTGCCAGTTTGGCCTCCCATCTCAACAATCCTGCTATGCATAAGCGAGCGCCTGTCAGCCAGGCTATTGCTGATATTCGAATTGCTGTCGAGGACTACTTCTGCGATTACTTGAGAAGCCATCGTTTTAAGAAATTCCATCCTCCTTGTTTGATCGGAGCTGCTTCCGAAGGTGGTGCAAACGTATTCAGAATGCCATACTTTGATAAAGAGGCATATCTCGCCCAATCCCCACAATTCTACAAACAGTTTGAAATAGCAGGAGGCCGAAAGAGAGTTTACTGCGTCGGGCCTGTTTTCCGTGCAGAGAACTCGAATACTCCAAGACACATGACTGAGGTAAGAAAAGCCCCTTTTGAAAACGTTCAGAATGTTAAATATATGTCTAGTTCATTGGTCTCGATTTGGAAATGGAAATCGACGAACATTATCACGAGGTCTTGCACATGCTTGAAGGTGTCCTCCTTTTCATTTTCCGTAACCTTGCCGAAAATTACCGCGAAGAAATCGAACTTATCCGCTCAATATACCCATCCGAAGAATTCCTTCTCCCCGAAGCTGGCAAGGAAGTCCGTCTCACTTTTGCCGAAGGTCAAAAACTCCTTCGTGAAGAAGGCCCCGAAGAATTTAGGAACGTCAGCGACACAGAAGATATGAGCACGCCTCAAGAAAAAGCTCTCGGAGCACTGGTTCGCAAGAAGTTCAATACTGACTTCTATGTCCTCGACAAGTTCCCCGTCGATGCTCGTCCATTCTACGCAATGCCTGACCCTGAAAATCCTGCTGTCACAAATGCATATGATTTCATGATGCGAGGTCAAGAAATCCTAAGTGGTGGTCAAAGATTGCACTTACCAGAGCAATTAGAGGAGGTTATTAGATCGAAAGGATTGGATCCTAATCAACCTGGTATCAAAGAATATGTAGATGTATTTAAGAGTGTGGGTGTGCCACCTCACGGTGGTGGAGGCATTGGCTTGGACAGAGTGGTGGCTTGGTACCTGAATCTGCCAAGTGTGCATTTAGTCTGCGATTATCCGAGAACACCGAAGAGATTAAGTCCTTAGGCTCTTCGGTGTATAAACCATGGAGTTACTGGAACGATACCATAAACCCAAGCAATTGATCTTTGGTAGTTAAATATTGGCCTTAGATTATCAGAATAGATGAATGAGACAATTTTGATATCGTATCCGATCAAAGCCAGGGATCAAAACCAGGGATCAATAATTTAACAACGCCAACTGGCCTCGAAGCATCTCAGTCAATGCGGTAGCAACGAAGTGAGACTCGGGAAGATGTTGCCAAAAGAGCAACAAGCCGACGAGAAAAAAAACCCAGAAGAAATCTATCAAAAACCATTTCAAGGAGCTAGGATCTCCCATCATCAAACTTTCCTGTGTGATGTGTGGTGAGTTATTGAACACCCCATTAGAATTGTAGTTTTCAGAAATCATTCCAGTCCATCAAAGCCAGGCAGGATATTTTACTAAGTGATATAGGGCATCTGGTGGTAGTACACGGTATAAGTTGAATTCTTTCAGGCGATCAGAAGATAGTGAATAATCGTAAAATTCTTTGCTATTATGAATATTCAAGATGACAACTCATAGATAAATAAAAGAAAAAGATCCAATGTAGTCAGCAAAAGTATCAAAAGCAGATATAAGCCTTACATCCTGATATAAATTTTCATTTTCTAAGATCTTACATTTCAAAATAAACCACGCGATGATATATTTTAACATCTTTCAAAGCAAAAACAGCATAGACAAATCAAGAAAAAAAAAGAAGAAAAAAAAAGAAGAAAAAAAAACTCCTAACGACACAATTCATCTAACTTTCTCTTCCTTCCTGCATGCGTCCGACTACTCCAACCTTTCCTCACTATCTTCCTCATAGCAGCTAAATAACGAATTCTCCTCGAATTTCTCACTTTCATTTTTGCTTCTCTTCTTTCTTTGGTAAGTTTGCTGATTAAGCTCTTTATGAACAATTCCTGTATATTTCTTTTTTGATTTTCGGATGTGGTTGTAGTGAGTTGCTTATCTCTCTCCTCTGTACCCGTACTCGTGCTCGTACTTGGTGATAGAGAATTAGTGGGTTGTGGGATGGTTTGTTGTATATGCGTATCCTTATGCATATTTGCTTGTAGTGCCGAAGTGAGATTATGGCTAGATGATGCAGCGGTCTCTGTGCATGGATTTTTAATTTTGGAGGTGGTTTGGTGGGTTTCTGGTTTTGCCGCAGAGGTAGTTGCTGGAGAGACATCTATTGTTAATGCATTTCCCTCTAGAAGTTCGATAATCTCTCTAGTGGGACTTGGATATCGACTAGCTGTAGATTCGCCTTGTGTAGTAGTTGAAATAATGGATCCTTCAAGCTTTCTCGTCGAACTGGCAGATGGTTTTTGTTGCGATCTCTTGAGATATGATGCGAGGCTAGAAAATGACCTTTTGAGTATCGTGCTTGTTTCCTTTTTCTCTGGCTTTTGTACCTTGTGGAGATTTTCGTCCTGCATTTTTTGAATACTTTTATATTAATGGGTGAATAATACCGGATGTGAATACTTTATTGTGACTTGTGGGATTTTGTTAGGGTTGTGTAGAGTGCGGAGATTTACAAGTGATTAGATGGAAGGTTTGTTGTAGTTGAGCTATGTAAATATTAGTACGGTGGTTTGGCGGATGCATTGTTTACAGGAATATAAATGGCGATTAAATTTAGTTGGTTGGTTCAGATTGGCGTTGTTTTCTACTTATTCCAGGACTTCATTCTGAGTATTCTGATTTCCATCATCTTCGATCGTTCTGTTCGTCAGATATGCATCCGCCGTCAAATCGCAACCATCGTTGCCCGATAACATGCCTCGATCTTTATGCACTCAAGCACTTGAGTCGAGTCTTCCTTATGGTTCTTGTCACTGTTCTTAGCGTCTTCAGCTCCGTTCTTCTCTCACTATCACACCCCAATCTCGCCACTAATATCATACTTTCTCGTCTCGATCCACCTCATGTATTGTTCGAGTCCCCATTCCACCATTCTCTTCCCATTTTTTCCAAAGTACCTCTCCAGGGAATCATGCTCACCTCACTCACCCGCTCAAATTTTCATCTTTTTCTCTTCACTACCTTGAAATCCTTTCCACAGACTCTTCGCATCGTTAAGCATTAGCTCAAGTCCCTCTTCAAACACTTTGATCTCGATAATACTAGCGCACCATTCATCATACCTTCGTCAAACTCTTCTTGTTGCCCCTTATCTTGAATCTGTGATAGTGATAGTGAGAAGATGAAGCTCGTTGAGGTCATAAAGTCGTCAGATATACATCAACTAGTGCAAAGAAGCTCAACGTAAACTTTTAGGATGAAATGATTCGTGATTTGGAGATCGAGATGCTTCTAGTGAAGCGAAGAAGTTCCATCGGAGAAGCTGGATAATCCACTAAACTGTTTGGATCTTGTTCCTACATTTATTTTCCCTACTTTTCACTGATAGATGCTTTGCTGACTTCTTTTGGCGTCCATCGCCAGATCGGGTGGGAAGCCAATCAGAATGAGAGTCATCTCCCCAAATTGGATACTCACTTCCGTCATCCGCGTCACTACTCTGTGATGATTGATTCCTGTATTTGGTATCAAATCCACCCATATCAACGTCGCCACCTCCCTTTCTATGGTTCTGATGATCATGAAAGAATCCTTTAAGAGAACAACTGCTATTAGGGTTAGTTGAAGCGCCAGGGATGAGCTGCAGTGCTACACTAGTTTGTGTGTTTTTATTGACAGGCTCGCATGGTTCTGCCTGAGCAGATTTCAGACCGGTACTTGACTTTGGAATAGCACGCTTCGCATCTTGCTCTATGACGTGCTTACGAATACATTCTGCGCGTTGATCTACCCATTCCTTGCAGCTAATCACCCAAGGGTAGGGTGAAATTGAAAAGTCTGGATTTTATGACGTAATGAAGTTACTCACACGACAAGTGAGATAGTTTACGCATTGGCAATACTTCCAAGGACCCTGAAAATCTGAAAATAAACCAGCTGCATTAGAGTGGATAGTTCGACCTCTAGCAGGACCTGGAAATTGAGCAAGTTGTTGATGCGAGGAAGAAGATGAATAGGTATGTGAAGTATTCTTGGAAAGACGGTTGTTGACTTAGTGTTCACTACCACGGATATAAACGAATGTCTCAAGCTTTAAAACATCTTCAACTGTTCACTGCTGCAAACCACGGGATAGCTAAATTAGAGGGTTAGTCCTTTTGTTGGGAAAATGCGAAGGAGGAGGCACATACAATGTCTTCACACTCTTTATCTGAAATGCATGAGATTTTTGAAGTGGTATTATTTCTATTTGCTATCAATGCAGCTTCAAAGACGGCTCGCTGGAGAGTGAAAGATGTAAGGTTAAGGCAATGGCTGATCATGGAAGTAAGTATATATCCGTTCCGGCTAAAATTTGCCCTATGCTTGTAGCTCAAATGCGGATGAGAGTGTTGACACTTTATTGTGCGTCTACCGTTGCTCGGATTGATAAAGTCGAAGAGTCTCCAACTGCTGATTAGGCTTTCTGTATTCCGCTCCCTCCATTTCATAAAATGGTTTATGATTGTTATAAAAATCCGTGCGTGTGATCGAGATATAGGCAACGATATGTTCAATCTGTTGTTATAAAATCTTACTTTGAATTCACCAGGAATTCTTCGGTCTTTACAAGTTCCAAGATACCCAATAATCTCTTTTTGGACAACTTTAGACAATAAAAGAAGAGAGCAGAGTCCTTAGTTTTGAATGGATATAGATAACTACGCGAGGTTTAATCTTTATTGGGAGCAACAACTCTGATTGAATACCAAGAGTATTGAGAAAGATACTACATACCTATATATATATGTATACACTTGTATTTCTGGAGTGAGTCTACTGCTTCTGGTTATTGGCTATATGGAAGTTCAATGTAATCATATAGTGGGACAAATATATAAACGATTAAAGAACAACTATAGAAGGAATAAAATAGAGAAGATAGATAATAAAAGATATAAGTCTAGTACCCTACTTTCCGGCCACCCCTAATTCCGGCCACTTTTCCTCACCAAAAATGACGAAAATCGACTTTTATAACTTTCTTATTTATGGATATAATTCTTTGAAATTTTAATTACAAATTTTTTGTTTATATAATAATACATTCTGAAAATTTCAGATTTTTCGCAATTTTATTGCTTGAGAAATTGAAAGTTGAAATTGTGATTTTTAATTTGTGTAGGATTTATTGTTACGACGGCTTCGGATCTCGTATCATGTAACCAATTATGTAATCACATGGTCCCTTAGATCCCCTCGGTCTCTTGATCGAAGGGACCGAGGGGACCAAGGGGACGATTAGCATGAAGGTCTATATAACCAAGATGGATTTCCTTTGCATAGAGCTTCGTGCTCAAGATCAATCATTTAGTATACTCTACTATTAGTTACGAATTGCATATCATTATTGTCATTACTTAAGTCCCTGCTTGACGCCTAGTTATAAACCACCTCGAGAGCCTAGAGCACTTCCACGTGATCTAGACGGCAAACCTCGTAACAATTATTCACTTATTTTGAGTACTATTATTATCCCCTATCCTACCAACACATAAATCTCATATTAATAAATAATAAATAATAAATAATAAATAATAAATAATAAATAATAAATAATAAATAATAAATAATAAATAATAAATAATAAATAATAAATAATAAATAATAAATAATAAATAATAAATAATAAATAATAAATAATAAATAATAAATAATAAATAATAAATAATAATTTTATATTCTTCATCCCATCTAACCCATCCTATATCGTCCACCAGTGGTCTTTTAACCAGACAAGAAATCAGAATAGTATAAGGGATAGGAAAAAGATTTATTATTCATTTCATCAATGATCAATCACTCCACTCCAACTCAACTCCACTCCACTCCGTAGAAAATATTAGAGAAAATCCCGCCAAGAAGAGAATACGTGTTTAATGATAAGAATGGATACCTACCAGGAGACTGGATGGAGCCCGGTGAAATCATGGTGATACTTTCGAGAACCGAGGATGTAAGTTACTACTGCTACTGTACTAGACATATATGGAGCACGTATGTACGTAAGTATGTATGAATGAGGATGGATGTGCACTGGAAAAGAAGCTGCCTCGGTACGAGCCAAGAATGACACGAATGTTAGCGGTATAGCATGGGAATATACTTTTTAGCAGCTAAACTATTCTTATTTATGATGATTTTGCATGGTCTCTTTACAGTGGCGTTGCTTCCAGTCGATCAATTTTTCAATATATGCAGCAGTGTGCCAGATTCTAAATCAAATCCCATGCTGGGTATCATTCATTCAACTTTCGATCTCATCGCTTCAATATCGCACTTCATTGACTAAATCTGTCCTGGTATCCGCAATGCTCTATGCTCAATCCCACTCTCATTCCTCTCGCCGGACCCGACATTCATCTCGTACAAATAATCATCGATCAAGCTACCGGGCTCCAAGGCATTGGAATCAGCACACGACTCTTCATATTTTGAATCAATGGCACAGTCTTGTGAACTGTGTCACCCCAACCCTCAATCTCCCAACTTTGCTCTCTTCTCTTCTTTCTTTCTTCCAGATCAGCAAACTGCCACAAATGATGTACAGTATTTAGCTCTCCAATCTGTACAAACCAAGCTCCAACTCCTTCCATGACTTCTCTACGAGCCTTGAGACCACGACGCCAGTGGGTCTCCCATTCTAAGAGATTACCAGGGTGCAATGTGTAAGAGCGCAATTCAAAGAGACCACCAAGTTGACGTGGGGCAGTGGTAGGCCAAAAGGAAAATTCTTGCATGAGAGATACGTTCTTCTTCGTGATGAGAGACTTAAGCTTCTTGTCGAATTCAGCGAAATTGGGATGCGATGCAATACTGTGAAGAGAGTCGTGGTAACCGTGATATCTTTGATATTCCCAAATGTGAACTATCATCATCAATCATTATTAGTGTCTCTTGTTTGGATAAGATCTAGGAGCAAACGGAAGCTGAAAACTTACCAAAAGTATCACAATCGCCAACTTCTGTTCTCCAGCTTCCAACCAAGTGTACTTTATTCTCTTCCATACCCGCCATCTTTGGATACCATTCGCCAACCAATTTGACATATTCATCAACCTTATCTGGTTTCACCTCATGGAATACAATCGAATGAACATATTTGCCTCTCGCCAAAACCTGACTGAAACTTTGTTCAATCTCCTTGTCCATTTCCCGACCTTCTGGGGTACCATAAATCAAGCTACTTAACTTTCCCTTCTTCTCGCCATTTCCGTTTGCGTGTTCTGCTCCGCTTAGTGCTTGGCCTGCCGAAGCAGATGTTTGAGCTTGGGAGGAAAGGTTGGACTCACTTGCAGCTTCTTTCTTACGATGTTGATCTGCGATTCTTTCTCGAAATTCTTTCTGCTTTGCATCGAATGAGGCGACATCTTGAGGGGTAATATCTGCTAGGGCTGGAGCGCGGGAGAGAGTGGTAGATGTAGTCGTGAAAGCTCGAAGAGGTTGGCTCAAGATAGAGCTGCGTGAGATACGTCTTGTAAACATCGTGACGATGCTGATTGATGATTGTTAGAGCTGGAGAAGCCTGGCTGATGGATGTGCAGTTTTCGTGATTGAAAGCTGTAGCACTCGGAGAAAGGTGAAGAAAAGAATAGTCGATTGGTCAATTGAACTATTGAGATTTTAAGTTTCAATTATTATCCGATTCTTGTAATATATCGCTAAGTTTGGATTTCCCAAAGTGTGGTATGATGTTGATGTCGTCGTCGTTGTCGATTTACCTCGTCTCGTGTCGTTTTCGAATGCAAAGCAGAAATGATTTTCGATACTATCTCTTAAAGAATTGACGTTATCTCCTCCTATTCTTTTCGGAGATGCAATCAACAGAAACAAAGAAAGATGGAAGCTGCAAAGTAGGTAGGTTTAAGAGGTTTCGTAGCACAAGGACTCATGTAATTGGATTAAAATGATCGCAACAATGGCAAGCTTTCTAGATACCCCGCACTTTTTGAATTCTTGTCTCCTTTTAAAGCAAGAGCGGCGTGTCAAATGAAAAGACAATGCAGGAAGGTTGAAAATTGGATAGGTAATAATAATAGATTGGTTACAAGTTTGTGTGGTTACAATTTTGATGTATGAAGAGAGAGAAAGAGAGAAAGGTGGCTGTACCGGGTAACATATATGAACTTAAATGAGGGAAATAGGACCAAAGGAAGCAGTGACGAAGTGAGGAGTAAACAAGGATCTGTGGCTCCATTTTGAGTGAATTGAGTGAAGGCTTGAGCTCTTGTGGAGACCAATTGCAATTGAGAATATAAATTATTTGTATGGGGAAATTGAAGCTGAAGATGTCCTTGGGCGTGTAATGAGTTGTCACATGTTTTGTGTGACGATAAGACTAATCTGAGTTGGGAAGTGAGCTCCTTTGGCCTAAAATCCAAGGCATCAATAATTCTCATCATTCATCCGACCTGATGCCCACGCTAACCTAAATATGCTCTAGCTTATTTGCATTGCGGCTCTTGCCATACCTACTCAACCTCACTACACTATCAAAATTACCACCACCTAACCTCCATCCAATCCTCCGGTACATTTCCAATCGTATCCCACAGTACAATATCACAATGTCTTGGTTAGGAAAGAAGTTCCCTGCGCCTATCGGTATGTTAAACTCTTGAATTGAAGGCCGTGAAAAGCTTTCGTTCCGTACTTTTCCGATGTTGATGGAATGTTCGCTAATGAAATTGTGTTTTTAGCAAAGCCAATGGCTCCTTTCTTCGTTGCAGGTATGTTACGTCGAGAGCGGTTCAGCTCAAAGATGTGACGGATTGCGAAT
This sequence comes from Sclerotinia sclerotiorum 1980 UF-70, assembly GCF_000146945.2. Taxonomy (NCBI): domain Eukaryota; kingdom Fungi; phylum Ascomycota; class Leotiomycetes; order Helotiales; family Sclerotiniaceae; genus Sclerotinia; species Sclerotinia sclerotiorum. The sequence continues at coordinate 774,557 of NW_001820823.1, forward strand.
TTTGAAAGCTTTTGGAACTGGGGGACTAGGGTTTGAACTTTCGGGCTGATTAGTTGGGATTTAGGTGCCGTCATTATGTACGGAATCAACTCTGCTGCCAACGCCATGGCAAACAGTATGTCTAACCTATTTACTTGATTGCGGATATGGACCACAAAACTTGACGTAAAGAGATACTGATTAGATTGACTATGACAGGCGAGGAGTTCAAGAACGATCCTAGAAACCCAAACGCAAAGACCCCAAAGCCAGCCGATAAACACTAAATGGGAGAAGGATATGATGGCGAGGCATGGTGGTCGAGAATTGCATAGAATGAACCTTCGTCGAAAGATTGGTTTGGGAGGAGTATGGATTCCCATGATGGATGTGTAAATTTAGAGACAATAAGATCATCCGGGTGTCAAGGAATACATGTATAGTGATGCAAGTGTGAGCAGACTATTATGCGCAAGTTTGACATCCTTTTGAGCAGTAGTTTATGTCAAAACGTAGCAATTAGAGGGTTTAGTGGGTAGCCTCGAGTGAGGTTGTAACATGTCTACTCCGTACTCAAGTGTCATAATTTGTCATAATTTTGTCCTCCTTTCCATTAGATACACTACAGGAGATATAACTATCAGATATCTCTTTCTTAATATGAAAAATCGCTGAGTTTTTAAGGCTATGATCTATGATGGTTTACATATGGCTCTAATAATTATCTAGCAATGTCAAGTCAAGTGATAAGTCTAGTACCCTACTTTCCGACCACCCCCTAATTCCGGCCACCTTTTACACCAAAAATCGTGATTTTCACCTATTGATAACTTTGCAACCAATGAATATAATTTGATGTAATTTAAATCATGATTTTATTATATAGTTATTGTGACCAAAAGGGTGTTTATAGACCAGCAATTGTATTTAACTTAGAATCTACAGGTGAAGAGCACCTGTAGATGGGGATAGCTACTCTATATATACACAAATGAATGGCCTAGCCGCAATAGCTAGACAAAAAGAAGTCATATTTATCCCTCCAATGATCTTACTTTACCGATAACCATTGATACCTAGTACTTGTCCGGATCTGATCCTCAGGTCACCTAAATCGCATACTAATCTCGAGTAATCGTATCATGTGTGGACATGGTTAATGTACCTGAGGTTTCTTATATAATAAGGGTGGGAGGAAAGCAGGGATTTCCATCACAGTTATATAGTTTCAATTTTAAATCTATTATGAAATCAATTATTCTTTTAATTGATATATTATAATGTGATTTAATCAGCTTTCTCTTTCATTTTCCTTTTACAGCGTGCTATCGGGACGCATATATCTCAACCTATTCCTTTTACAATATTATATAACCATGTTCCGATAGTATGAGATATATAGAGTATACAATAATAATAATACTGAGTGGTATAAAAGTGATGCATTTGAGATGGTGTTTTGATTTAGAGGAGTTCGGCGGGATAATAGGGGTTTGGGTGGGAGAGAAAGATAAAGATGATATAACGGGATGGTGATAAAGGTTGGGAAGAAGGTATATTATTTGGAAGGTTTGTAGTTCCATCGTGGATGCTCTAGATAAGATGGTCTTGAAGAGTGAGAAGAGGGGAAATACTATAGAAATGAAGAGGTTGTAGGAGACAAAAAATAGAAAAATAAGCGCTTTTACAAGAAAATTGATAGATCATATAACTGTCGTCAAAAGTAATAAAACCATCCCAGCCTTCGTGCCCTTCACGTCAACACACCAAACATCTTAAGTAAAAGTTTTAAAATAACAACATGATATACAAAACAAATCTTATTGAGGGAGGGGAGGAGGGGAGTAGGTTTAAAAGCCATACTGTAAAACCTATGAACGACTCTTAGCACGATATATATGTAACACCCAAGCAGCACTTGATACTATCTCTATCCTATCTCTACGGAGTTGTGAGATCTCATCAATACCGAAATATAGGAGTAACATCAAGTCGAATAATTTTGAGCTTTAATATACGAAGTAATTGTTTGCTTTTTTCCAAATAGAGAGGATGGAATAAATAAATGATTTTAAACAATCTAACTAACTAACAAATCCACAAAACCGTAGATAATCCCTGGAGGTCTAGAGTTGATTCAAGAGAGACACAGAAAATTGAAACGAATCTGTGTTTTTGAGATTGCGGAGAAACGGAGGAGTAACGTGATAAAAGATAGACAGGTATTACTAGGAAATTAATTGTGTATTTATTGCTTTAAATAGATACTTATAACTTGAGGAAGGAAAGATTGAAAAACTGGTAGTAAAATTTGAAGATTATTTGTTGGTTATGGTTTTGGTGAAAATACTTTTATAGTATAGGTGTGAGAAAGGCTGATCTATCTGGTAGATATTATCTAAATGATAATGCGTGATAGGATGTTTTTCTGTACAATTTCTCTTCGTCTATCTATCCTCTAATATCCACCTTCTTACACCTCTTTTTGAGAAATCTGCAGTCGTTGATTCCCGGAGAAGTATGAAATCATTTCTTGACTTAGTATCCCGAGTCATCACGGTTAAAATCGATCGAAATCTCGTCTCGATAAGGAGCATCACGATGTTCGAACTACCTCTTCTCGGAAATTTCCACATTTTGCAGTTTCTCCACCCTCCTAGTTCCCTCTACTTCCCCCTCATTAACCCTCTCACACAACCCCTTCAATTTCTCCCCCACCAACTCAAAATCCCGCAATTCCAAATATATCTGCGCGCTCAATCTCACCCACAGAACATTCGCATGCCAACCAATCTGAAGATACGTATCGAATTCCTCGACTGCAGTTTTATTCAACCAGACTTTAATTTTCTCCGCATCACTCGGCTGGAAAGCGGTTGAAATTTCATCTCCGTGATGGTTCTTAGGACCATCGGCCCAAAATGGTATTGGTAGTCGAATATTAGTAAAACATGTTTCTCTTCCTGCGGAAATGGGGAGTGTGTATGTTTCTAGTATGGAGGCACATATAGAACCTCCTACTTTGCTGAGGTCAAAACAGTATTGTCGGATCATTGCTTCGCCGCCGCACACGGTGTTGCGGAAGGATATTGCGGCGGGGATGCAGAGGTACGGGGTGTAGTCGATTGTTGCGACGAAATTGAACATGGAGAGGAAATATGTGTTGATGTCTTCTAGGGTATCATCCTTAGAGCTTTTTCGGTAGCCGTGAGATGTGGGGAGGGAGGTGCGGATGAAATGTTGGTTGCGGAGGGGCACATAAAAGACTGCGCAGGAGCGAGGGGTGTAAAGCCATCTGTGGTATGTCAAGATGTGTTTTTCTAAGATAAAGAGAACCATACTTATGACAGTTACTGACGAAAAAATCGGGACTGACTGAACCAAGATGTGTGAGATCAATGTGTCCGATACCATGAGCACCATCAATTAAACTCAAAACACCTAGTTCCTTGCATATCCGTACCAGGTCTTCCCAAGGCATTCGAACGCCTGGGAAGGTTAGGACCTGATATTTCCATCAGTATAATAATTGTGACCATCAATGGAAACCAAACAGAAAACAATGAAAGCAACAAACATCCAGAGACAAATCAGAACTACCGACCACATAAACCAACTCCATCCGTAAAATTAAAGCAGCCTCACCGTATCAAATATAGCAAGCTTAACATTAATCCCCCTAGCCTTAGCCGACCTCACAAACTCTCTAAACTTCTGCAATTCCACCTCCTCATTAATCGGAAACTCCAACACCTGACAATGCGTCAGAACCTGCACGCCCAACATCTCCCTCACACTCTCAACCGTCTTCTCACACGCATCATAAATGGTACTAAAATAGAAAATCAAATCACGCTCCTGCCATTTCAAATTTCTCAACACGGTATTTGTGCCCGTCGTAGCATTCGGAATTAGAACTACTTCCCTGGGATCAGCACCTAGGAGAGGTGCCACAGCTTCTCGTGATTTATCGATGAGTTTGGGGAGGTCATAGACGAAGAATGTATCGGGTCTGGAAGTGCATTGTTTTTGAAACGTATCTTGGGCTTCTTGGATGGGGCGTGGGTAGGCGCCAAAGGAGCCGTGGTTCAGAGGGGTATAGGCGGGGGAGAATTGGAAATGGACGTCACGCATGCGATGGCCGAATGGGGGCCGAATTGTCATTTTTGGATGATGGGGAATGTTGTGATTAATTGTTTAATTTAATTGGGAAAGTTGCAGATGTCAATGATGGATACTGGATGGACTGATCAGGAGGAAGCGAATGTCCAATGCGGCTGGTTCGGTGTGAGGTCATCTTATCCATTTTGTTTTATGTAAGCGACTACACGTGATTACATTGCACAACCAAATTACTTTGCGTGGAGGTATTACACATCGGAAAACACAGAAACATCGTTCATATCTGCTAATAATATAAATAAATGATATTTCTCAAACTCAAATTATCCTATGTTAAAATCTCACATCTCAAGCAAATTCCTCACAACCACCGCAGCACGTTCCAAAGCCTCCTGAAATCGCCTAGGATGATCCCCTGTACCCTGAATCCAAAAGAAGCACCGCTCATCTTCCACCTCGTAATGCACCAGAAAAGACTCTGGATCTGGCATCAAATACCCAGCTTCCTGATATATAAAACCCGCAGCAGAATCTGTTTTGATCTTCTTGGTAGCCCACTTCCAAGCCATCTTCCAGGTGGGATCTTCGAAGAAGGCAGGAATAGGTTCGTCTTCAGCAATCATTCCTTCCAAGGCATGGAAATGTGCCAGGAACCCTAAACCTCGTCCATTCTTTGTCATTGTACTGCTGTGTACACTCGCCGCTTCTCGCAGTAATGCTTTCAGCTCCGTTGCGGATTTTTGATTCTCGGCTACCGAGGCGCAAAATTCGTACATGGCTGGTGAGACAACTTGCATCCAGTCTACACGCCCGAGACGAAAGAACATAGTTGTGAGTGCCTCCCAGCACGGATATTGTTTGCCAAAATGGAACAGCGAAGCGAGTTGAATAACCAAGTGACAGCCGGCTCTATGTGGAATCTTGAATGACTGGAGAAACTTTTTACCCAGCGTGGAAATGTAGAACTGTATATAAGTCGCGGGTTGGTCGTGGACTTGTCCAAAGTTATCTTCAACACGCTGGATTTCTTTCTCGATTGTCGAATTAGTTCCGAATGATATCTCTTCCAGAAGTTCATCTATCTGCACATTTGCATGTTCATCGCTATGAGCTTTTGGTCGGTAGTCCATAATATATTGCGTTACAAAATTGTTGATTTGGGCCGAGGATGCGGCATCTAACATTGTGTGCTCGCAGATGAACCCCGAAGTTCCATTCTCGCATACTACAAATTGAAATGATTTATCGCTCCATCTGTTGGATGGGCTGTAAAGAAATTGGTTACAGCGTTCCGTTGGGGTTTCGGGGGATCCATCATCGAGACACATCACAAATGTTGATGCCTCAATATCTTCGAGCGCTGCGCTGTTGCTAGGGCTAATTCCTTTCACCATTTCCCTTAGCTCGGCCCATGAGTCGCGTTCATCTGCAGTCAAGGTCGCCACTGCTGGTATCTTCTCCTCTGAAAGGCGCAAGATTGTCAAGAAAGTCTTCAACAACAACAGATATGTAGATTCTTGGCTCATGTTTTTGGCAAGCCTCACCTTGAAAACATGACCTCTTCTGAGCACAACGAAATAATCATTATCTGCATGCTTGCGCATTTTGTCCATGGTTATTTGAGGTATGCGATTAGCATTAAAGATCCATTTCAAAGAATCCATGCAAAGAGGCTCCTCATTCAAGTAATCCTGTTCCAGATTATTTGTATCCATGCGTTGTTTAAAATTCCACGCTGATAGGGAAATGATTGCCGCACGTTCGGCTTGGCTATGCGCAATAGTACTTGAGACGTGAGTTCCATAAAATATGCTATATGGGTTCAAAGGTTTTCGGGATCGGAGATACAATTTAGCATGTGGCCAATTCTCCGTCTCTTTTCGCTGTTCGATCAGTCGTTTTTGTAATTCAGCTCCAGAGCCATTGATGAATTCTTGGATTACGGAAACAGTTTGGGATAGTTGAGTTTCTGAAATAAACATTCGTACAGACGCCAGATGTAATTCAAGCGAGCTGGAAAGATCTGGAACGGGCAGGACCTTGAATGAAGGAGAGTTATTCCCAGGATTGGTGCCATGGCCATTGACGACGACGGGAGCTTCACTCGTAATATTTGAATTTGAATGTAAAAGCGAGGACCTAGCTGCAATTCTCACGGCCAGAGACGAGACACTACGCTCGTCTAGAATTTCTGATGCTTGGATGGCAGCACCAAACTCGTTTCCAATCCAATTTTTGAGCTCAATCGCCGTCAACGAATCCAGACCAAAATCCACAAGAGATGTGTCCAGCCCAATCTTACTAGAATCTAACGATATCAGATGAGAAACTCTTTGAACTATTGCCTCTTCCAAAATTGAATGTGCTTCCGCTAGTGATGCTGCATCGCTTATAGTTTGCTTCCTATCGACGGAATTTTGAGTTTCTTTCAGATCCGCCACTTTCTCACCAGTGTTTCGTATATGCACAAACGATGCAGACTGTGTTGTTGGTGTAGAATTCGCAGCTTGAGCTATCGACACTCCATCTATGCCAACGACGACTTGTTTGCAACGGTCTTTCCGAGCCTGTGGGCTTAATGCGTAATCCAGAACAGCATCTAGCTCATCAAGATCCACAGGGATCATTCCCTGGCGAATGAGATTCTGCATTCTCAATTCACCGTCAGCTCCATCATAAACTGAGGTGTTTTTGATCAATCCCAGATCCAAGGTCATGATGTGAGTCCCAGAAAGTTTTTGGTTCTGCGCAACGGTGTCTTGGTACAAGTTACCGGAATCTATCAGGGGTCAGTACTTTTCTACTTCATATGGTTCTGGACTGCAGTTTTCCGGGAAAGTTGCTTAAAACATAATGCTTACCATAATTTGCTTGCCCCATAGTACCAATCACACCACTGAGCGATGAAAGCATGATGAAAAAGTCCAAATCAGCATCTTTGAACGTATCTAAAAGGTAAGCCGTTCCATCTAGCTTTGTCTCTAGAGGAGTCATAAAGTTCTCAAGCGTCATTCGTTCAATGATGACGTCCTATTTTTTACACATTAGACTTTTGAGAAATCCTAGATGAAAATAGCTCTTTACTTACCTGAAGCACTGTAGCCGATTGAACGATCCCCTTCACTGGTGGTAAATTCATCTTTTCGATCGTGCTAGCCGCATTTCGAACCATCGATGGAGAGGAAATATCGCAGACAATGCTATGTAAACCACATCCTGGTGAAATACCACCAAGACGTGCTCTCAAGGAATCCATGAGGTCATTATTAGCTACTCTTCGAGACAGAATAACAATACTCTTAGCGCCCCTTTGAGCCATCAATCCACAAATTCGCTGACCGAGATCACCTAGTCCACCAGCGATGATATAAGTAGAGTTTGAATCAAAAGTCATTTTATCAAGTTTCTGTGCATGCTGGTTCATATTGATTACTTGTACTTGACTGTGCTCATCAGATTCAACTATGACGGTATTGAGGTGTTTTTGAGATGACAGTAATCTGAAGCCATCGCGAAGTTTTCCTGGAGCCACCGATACGTAATTTTGAGTATCTAGACGCTCTTCTGATAGATGCAGTAAAGCAGTGGATTTTTGAAGAAGATCTACCACTTTCTGTGGTCGTGTATGCATCAGACTACCTAGATCAAACGAGAAAAAGGTTGTGTTGTTCATGGGTCGATATTTGAAGGTGTAGCTCTCAGGGCCACTTTCGCTTTCTCCTGGATACCCTACATGGATATAAGCGCCGCATTTCGCAACACACGCAAAGGAATCCTCGTTGTAAGTATCCTTTACGAAATTTAGCACCACGTCAACGCCAGCTTGGTTGGTAAGCTGGAAAAGGTTCTGCTTTAGGTTCGTAGCTTGTTCATAGAAGATGTTCTCGGCTTGGAGACTAAACTGTCTTGCGACATTTTCTCTGTCGTCTACTTCCAATACCGTTGCAAATATTTTAGCGCCAATATGTTGAGCGAGTGCGAGGGCAGCTCGTCCAAAAGCTGTAGAGGCGTCGTGAATCAAAATGGTTTGATCTTTCTCTAAACGGGCCAGCTCTACTAAGGAATGATATGCAGTCATGAATGAGAAGGGGATTGTAGAGCCTATACGAAAGGAAATATCGCTTGATAGGCGAATAACATTCTTTTCCTCGATTCGAACATGGCTCGAATGTGCTTTGGTATTATAAGACCAGCCACAAACACGGTCTCCGACTCGCAGACCGCTATTTAAACGGTTTCCAGTGCTAATAACAGTTCCGGAAAACTGACGAATGTGTTTAGGAAATTCTTTTGTCGATGAATTCGCAAGCTTGACCAGATTGTCAGCTCGGCTCATTTGTTGTGCCTTTACAGCAATCTGAACTTCCGACGAGGCAAGGTCTTCAGACAATGCCTCAGCCACAAAATATAGATTTTCGTCGATGTTTGCTGTTTCTAAATCGAGGTTGAGCATTTGTCCAGAAGTTGAATATGCAATCGTTTCGACAGTAGGTTTCCCCGTAGCTCTTGCTATCCAACTATTGACGCCGTGGTCTGGTATAAGACGAGGAATGAGCAGCTTTCCATTTCGATACACGTACTCCTTTTCATTAAGTAGTCCTCTGGGAGAAGAAGTCGAAAAGGATTCTATTAAAATTGTTTTTATCGTGCGTAGAAGATCAGATGGAAGACTGGTAATTGCGTCTTGAACATCCAGGGTGATACAATTGAGATCTGCATTCTCTGCCGAAGCACTCCGGACGAATCCAGTGATTAAACCTTTCTCCGGATTATCCGCGGCTGATGGATCCTGGTGAGCGCTGATCCACAGGATATTGGCTTTATTTGCACCCACAAGACCAACAAATTGCTGGAAAAGTTGTGGAGATGGCTTGACCAGTAAAGGATTTTGACCATTGTCAATTATAACATGGATTGTATCATCCTCTAGAAGGTCTGCACCCCACTCTATATATTCAGCACTACATCCACTTTCTTGTAACGATGTGCAGACCTGATTGGCAAAGTCCTCGGTGCCGTCTCTACCAATCACCCGAATAGGAGTAAGTGATTGCGAGTCAGGCACAGCTTTCCTCGAGATTAATATGTTTCTCTTCACTTCATCACCATGATCCAAAAGCTGCACTCCATCGAAGGAACTTTGAGCCAGACGACCTTGTATTACATTTGTCGAAGGTTGGGACGCTGCAGACCATATCATGACCCATCCACCAGGATTGAGAAGCTTCTGAGTATTCAAGAGTGCAGTGTCCGAAATATGCTCCATATTATCAGCTACCAAGATGACCAAATCATAGGTGGATGGTTTGATGCTCTGCTCCTCAAAGTCACTATCTATATCTAATGTTTTTGATCGCAGAACCTGATCACACTGGGGAAATTTTCTCGAGATTTCCTTGAGCATTGCATCTGAAGTATCTGAAAAATCATAAAATTCGATACCGTTGTTCTGGAACCTTTCTAATGTTGATAGAATGAGACTTGCAATCTCCACAGAGTCCGACTTTGTCTGCAAAATCTTCAAGCTTGAATATTTGAAATGTAGACAATTTATGCACTCAATCAGAGAGATGGACTCCTTGTGAGAAGATAAATGCTTGATATCAGGAGCCCATTTCACTTGATAGGTAAATTTTCGTGGCAAATCCAACTTGGAAACTTGAGACTCTCCAAGCCCGCGTATCTCCAAATCAGAAATTTCTAGAACAGGATGCTGATTGTCCGAATCATTCGCGTCGTGAACAAGTAAATTTGCAATTGCAGATCTAGCACCTTTCGGAATGAGAAATGTGTGCGAATTTAATTCCCCTTCTGGCTTGTTGTTCATATCTCCGCGAAGACTGATTTTGCCAATAGAAACCGGCATCACAGAGCCTGCACCCATTGTATTGGAGAATAGTGGCAGACTTGTATGAAGGAGTGCATCGAGAGTAGTAGGGTGAATGATATGGGGCTGCATGTAGTTGCTAGGCATTATTGACTTGACGTCGGGAATCTTTACGCTACCCACAGCCTTCAACTTGCTCATCTTCAGCATGCGGACGGCCTGGAAAGAAGGACCGTATAAGTTCCCGTTAGACCGCATTTCGTTGTAAAGATTTTCAAAGTCGAGAACTTGAGGCTGTGTATTTGTCTCGGTATCATAGAGTTGCTTGTCATAATTTGAGAAATGTGAGCCAAAAGCGGCAGCTGGCTCCGACCAACAGTCAATTTGAATGGTGCCGCGACAATGCTCATGCCAGCTTTCATCATCACTAAGAGCAGAGACTTTGAACTCATACGAGCCTTTAGTGAAGTCTCTGCAGGGCCTCAAATTGATCTGAGCCTCTACTTTTGAAGGAGAGTAAGGGATGACGAGTGCCTTTAAGAAATGTACATCTCGCAAAATAAAGGTTGGGACAATTCCAGATGCCTGGCTACCCTGAAAGAGCTGACGAACGGCCTCTATAGCCATACAAAGATAACCTGAACCTGGGAATATGACAAGGCCGTCTACTACGTGGTCGGCGAGCCATGGAAATTGTACCAATCCAAGTATGTGCGTCCAAGCCGGCTCTATTGCGGTACTGCTTGCTATCCGTACCCCCACAAGATCGTGATATGGATGTTCTCGTAGTCGATGTTGTTTACTCAATCGAGATTCGTGCCAATACTTAGTAGAATGATCCCATGGATAAGTTGGCAACCCTGGAAGATACCGAGGCGATTTTAACTTGTGTCTGCACATTGAATTCGCTGCATCAACATCGACAGGATAGCCCTGATCAAAAAGGCTTCGTACGAGCTCCAGAATACTGTAAGTTGCGTCTTTATGTCTTACCAAGGAAGGAAGATAGAGATATTTGAACGGATCGAACTTTGAAGTAATAGTTTGTCGTATCGGACTTTTCAAGACACTATGAGGACCTATTTCCACCAGGATATGATTCGAAGAAGCGCCGTGCAACTCATAAGCTACATTTTGTGTAGCGCAGTAGTGCTCCAATGCATCGCTGAAGCGGACCTTGGATAAAAGATTCTGTACCCAATACTCAGAACCAAAGTCTGTCTTCTTTCCCTTCGCAGTAACGCTGGAGACGAACTCAACATCGCTACCGTCATGCACGTCTATTGAGCCCATAGAGCTTAAATATTTATCGGAAACCTTCTGCATATGATGGGAATGGTAAGCAGTATCGACTTTCAATTTCCGGCTGAAGACGCCCAGATCATTAAGCATACTCTGTACTTCCAAAATAGCATCTTCATCTCCCGAAAGGGTGGTACTTGAAGGACTGTTTACACATGCCAAGGATACTTTACCCTTCCGTGTAGAGGAAAGTAGTGGTAACACTTGTTCTTCACTGAGGGCTGCTGACAGCATTGCACCCTTACTTGGAATCAGCTTCTTGCAAAGACCTCCAATGAAACTTCGATGGTACGAAATTTTTAGAGCTTCTGATTGAGAAATGAACCCCGCACTGTAAGCTGCAGCTATTTCTCCGCTTGAATGCCCCAAAACAACTTGAGGAGTAACATTAAGCGAGGAAAGTAGATCAACAAGAGCAATCTGCAAAGCTGTGCTCGCAGGTTGAGCAATCTCACTTTTGTCAATTCGGCTGTTAGCCTGATCAGACAGAAGTTCGTCCACGAGGTTCCACGGAGCCCCCAGGGCTTGGAGTATCATGCTCGAGTCCGCTATCGACTTTGCGAAAGTCGAGTCTATCAGAAGAAGCTCACGCGCCATTCCAATCCATTGAGCTCCTTGACCAGTGAAAACAAAGACTACACGATGAGATGGTGAGCTTTTAACCAGCGATTTTGGTGAGTCGGAAACTGATTGTAGTGAGGTAAGAAGTTCCTGGGAAGACGATGCTACAAAACTATACCTCCAGCTCATCATTGATCGATGATTTGAGAGAGTATATGCTAAATCATCCAAGGCATCCTCGGGAAAAGACTGTTTTGAAAGATTTAGGGCTACACTCCGGAGCGAGTCTTCGGATTTCCCGGTTAGAACGAAAACCTGCGGTGCTGGCGGTAAAGACGTATTATTGGTGCTCTTTGGCGTATGCAATGGCCCTTTCAATTCTAGTCTCTTACGGAATATCCTGCTCCATGCTCGTGGTGCCTGATCAAAGGATTCCAAGATGGCATGTGCGTTAGTTCCTCCATAGCCAAAGCTATTGACCGATGCACGTCGTACCCTAGACTCCAACATAATCGGCTCGGAAGGTATCTAAATGTATGAGAATCTCTAAATACCAATTTTATCGACAATCATACCTTAATTCTGCTCTCATCCAGTAAAAGTCCCTTCTTCGGTTGTGTGAAGTCGGAATTCGGAAGAATAAATCCTCTTTCGAGACACAGAACGGCTTTTATCAAGCCCGCTAAACCGCTAGAACTTTCAAGGTGTCCAATGCTTGATTTAATAGAGCCAACATATAGATCTGTAGTACGACTGTCTCCGCAGAACACGTTTTTGATTGTCTTAATCTCAGCCAAATCACCTGCAAGCGTGCCCGTACCATGTGCCTTGTTTCATAAATGCAATGTGAGCTGAGAAGCATGGACATTGATAAGGCGACAAACCTCTACATAATCTATCTTGCAAGGATCAAGACCGCTGTTCTTATATATAAGACGAATGAGACTTTCCTGGGCTTGACTACTTGGCAAAGTAATTCCATTGGTTCTTCCATCCTGGTTGACGGCGGTATTACAGATAACAGATCGAATGTTATCGCCTACAAGAAATAACACCTTTAGCATATCGAGATTGATCGACTAATACTATGCTACATACCTGCACTTATAGCATCATCTAGACGTTTCAATAGAACCGTTACCACCCCTTCTCCGCGTCCATAACCTGAACCCCTCTCATCGAAAGAAAATGATCGCCCGGAATCATTTAGCATACTAAGCTTAGGTGTAAGCTTGGGAAGAAACGCACAATGGCAGGACATACTGTAGATTGCTCATTCCAACCATGTGATCAGGATTTAAAATGAGATTAACACCCGAGGCCAAAGCCATATTAGACTCTCCAAACTGTAAGCTACGGCATGCTTGATGGAGAGCGACCATGCTTCCAGAACAGCCGGTGCTATAATGATAGTTTAATCAGCATTTCCTATCTAACGAAATTTCACAAACAAGCAAAGGCACTTGAAATGAGATAACCTGGGTTTGGTAAGGATCCAATAGGATGAAAGTCAACCACTCTTACTCTAACGTCATCGAGGGCCCTTTGAAATCAAAGGTATATGAAACCCGGTTAGCAATGATCGCTTCACCAGTACCGGTCGTATGGTATTTGGGTGTATCTAAAGGATCTCTGTTGAGATTGCGATCGTAGTCTCGTGTAAACATAGCAGCGAAAACGCCAGTGTTGGAACCACGAACATTTTCAAAAGGGATACCCGCATCCTCAAATGCTTCATATGTGGTTTCTAGCAAGATACGTTGCTGTGGATCCATTGCAGAGGCTTCAATAGGTGATATTCCAAAGAATGAAGCGTCAAAAGCCGCTATATCCTGCGTGATGAAATGACCGCCACGGTGATTTGTAGTACCCGGATTGTCTGGGTTTGGATGATAGAAAGCATCCTCATTGAATCTTTCCGTGGGAACCGGAGACCAAGCACTTCGTCCATCAACAAGGAGATCCCACAAATCATCTGTATTGCCAACACCTCCAGGAAGACGACAGGCAATGCCAATGATGGCAATTGGAACTGGAATTTGGCTAGTCATAGTTGCTGTATGTTGAAACAAGACCAATTTGGTCTCTGTGAAGAGCTCGCAAGATAGAAGAAGTGAAACTGGACAAACTCTGTCCATACATTATTTCTCTGTGGCAACCGCCAACTGCGTCTAAAATCAGACTTCAAATAAGAGCTTCAGGGTTATATATCAAAGACACCACTAATTGTCGGATGTAAATGCCTAAATCAGTTGAGACAGAGCATAGCTGCGGGGAAGATGCAGAAAAGAAGCTCTGATCACAAAATTTCCATATAAATTGATGGGAAAATATGAGCGGGTCACATCCAAGCCAATCTCATGATTTTTAGGTCATGTATCCATCAATTCTCGTGGTTTTGCTACAAACAAGGTAATAAATCCTTATTTTTATCAATGTATGATCGATGGTCCAAGATCTAAAGAGCTTCTAGCCCCTCACTCGGAGGAGGAGCCATACCAAGGTCCCGAAAGTGTGGTTCTGTGGATCGATCGGCTTGAGTAATTTCATCGGCAGGTAACTAGCAAAGTCGAGGCCATTGAGATTGTTATCCGGGTAAAGCGGATTGGGTTAGAAACCTTTTCTAACTCAAAACAATAAAGACTCTGTGATTCCCTCAGATATTTAGAAACTCACACCACTCACATTTTCTGCAGCATCAAGCGCGGACACTGATTTGCTCTAGATTGATCATTTCAAGTTCAATGTTGTCCGTGCTATCCTGCCTTGAGCTTGTGACACCCCTGACGTGTTTACTAATGTTAACTTGGCGAGACATAACAACTGAAACTTTGATTATGATATTGAAATCTTGAAAAAAATCCTCGATGATACTGTTGAGGGTCGGAATCTTCAAATTTCCCGATGTGTTTTTAACCTCATATCGGAATATCTAGAACTCCGATATTGATTGACCAATGAATTCCTGGAATCTCTCATGAATTCGTCGGTCCCTTCTTGTTTGATTCAAAATTCGCATCAAGAATAACCAATCCGAACCCAAACGAACAATTAATCCATCCGAATTCCGATATATAACTTATTACATCGAGAAAATGTCTCAGAAAAAACGGATACCTACAATCCCAGCACCTCAAACCAGAAACACCAGCCATCTAGGCCAGGGTCCACTTGACATTGCATCGAGTCAAAAAACCACTGAAGAGTGGATCACTAACCATTCACATGCACTGGATATATCATGCACTGAATATCTTTGATTTTTTTACGGTGCGTACAATATTTGCGCCCCCGGCTTCCTACGCGGCGCTAGACAGAGCCTAGATATGTTTTGATAAGACAAGCAATGCAATATGCATATTCGGAATAAGCTTCCCCGCCCGGAAAAAGCACTATTGTCCACCCGATTTGATGTCAACGGTGCTATCCGGGCCCGAGTTATCTAGACAAACAGGTGGGGTTATCGAGGATGATCTATTTTATAGCACTGTAGCGCAGTTGCGGGTATTCTAGCTAATACTTCTAGTACCTACTTCCAGTATTTCCTACTGTTTGTGAAAGGAAGTGGAAAAGAGATATGATATATCTAATAAATAAATAAATAACACTTAAGCCAGGATTTCCTTTTCTTCAAAGCACCTACGATTTTATAAATTTCCTCCGTTCTCTAAAATTTACTTGTCCAAATTACCAGAACTTCCTAATCGACAGAGTCTAATATAAGCCTATATTAGATCATTGCTAGCGTCGCAGAACTCAGGTCCAACGCCTTCAATCAAATTATCAAACATAGCACGGAAAATCCCCAGAACATGTCAGTCTAGAAGCCAGTGGAGACAAGCCACCGAAGCCAAAGCTATTACTGTATACCACTGAACAGGCTAATGGCGGTTATTCTGAACAACTACACTACAACTTAACTTCCAACCCACCTAGCCCTCAATTCTACTTTATGTCTTGATCCTAGATCCCTATCTACTAGAATAGATTATAGAAATGCGCATTTTCTTATACATCATACTAATATCATATCAAGCACCCTTCAACAATTAATAAATATTTTATTTCCCATCAAAACTACCAAGTACCTAGCTTTACATAAAACCATCTTCCCAGAACCCAACCTCCCTCTATACTTACCACTCCAAGTAAAAAAAGACACCAGTTTCTTTTTAGCAATTGACTTCATTCATTGCCTAAATAACCATCATTTCAACTATGTAATCTTATATCTTGGATTTTCCTCCGTAATTCCATTAGCTCTATATTTCCTAAGCCAAGGAAAGAAAAACCAACAAGAACACATATGGTTAATTATAAGATATCCTACTTATTTACTCGAGTAGCGCTGAATTCATATACTTATTCTAGCTTCAAAGTTAATTAGTCAAGTACTTTCCTTTGTAACTAGATTAAATTAACGAAAAAGGTGTTTTTTTTTTTTCAAATGAATAAAAATGATAATATATATTTTTATGTAATTTGATATATGATCTTATAAATAAAATATATACTATTTATTATAATAAATCTTTATATTCAAAAGAATAAAAATATATATAACCTTTATAATAAAAGGATACCGGTTTATAAAGATAATACAATCAATCAAAAAAACACCATCTCTGATAATCTTATATTATATTAAATTAAACCTAATTAAATCCTATCTAAACATGACGTTCCGGATCCCCCCAATCAAAATTTTCCTTCCTAGAAGCCTCCCTATAACCATCTAGATCATCCAACCCCGGTTTTCCCTCCACCACAGTAACATCCTTCGTAACCAAAATATTCTGTGCAGAATTATCCCCCCCACCAGATTCCAAGCGATGAAACCCCTTACCGCGTTTGCTAAGATTCGATTGGAGTTGAATATTTGAGCTACCCTCGCTGGTTACGTTCGTGGGGGGTTTGGCAACGGTGGCTGTGACGCGACTGATGAGTTTGCGGAGGAAATTCTTCTGGCCGATGCGTTCGAGGATGGGGCGCCAGGTGGGGAGACAGCAGGAGATGAGATAGACGCCTGCTTCGACTTGGGTCCAGATGATGAGGTCTACGGCGGACCAGGTGCCGTCGATGAAGGAATTGTTGCGGAAGAAGGTGGTGAAGCGGATGATGGATGTTATGAGACCGCTGTGGTTTTTGGTTAGATTGTTTACTTAATGGATCATGGATGGATGATTGATTGAGGAGAGGAAAATTCGGAATACTTACAAACTACCCACTGCAAATGTAATGGTCAATCCAATCTTCATGCGCCGATTTGCATGGAGATTCCATACAACACGCATGGGAAGGATCAAAATGATGATATCGGTGATGATATTTGGGATGCTACCCCATATAAAAAATGCCTCCTTGTTGATACACGTAGCTTTTATAGTGGAGTCCCAATTTGCGGAAAAGGGTCTGCATGCTGCGAGGTTCGTGATGATGGTTGAGATGGTCAATGCTATCAGCGCTGCCATGAGGATATGAATAACCAGAAGAATTCCTTTCGTGGGAAACAATCGTTTATAGAGTGCCAGAATGGCAAGCTTTGGGATGTTGACGCCGCCAAAGTATACTGTCGCGATGGCGACAAGATACTTGCCCCATGTTTGTACTAATGCGGGATCTGTTGATTCTAGATATGAGACGTGATAACCAACACCGGCGTTCTTGACCGAAGCTTTCACGATGTGAGCGGGGCATTCATAATTTGTTGGAAGGGTGCTTACCAATACTTATACCGGCTTGGCCTAATTGGAGAAATAAAGACGTAAAGACGAGAATATCATCTATTCCCCAAGGCCCTCTGATCATCCAGCGTGCAAAGTACCGCAGCGCAACACAGATTACAAGGACGGGAATCCATATTGCTGTGAAGATTACCAAACGAGTTCCATGGTATGTGGCATCAGTTGCGGGTGACAGAGTCGAAGTGGGCGTCATGATCTTGTAGATATGTAGTACGGCCGTATATTCTATTCGAACTCTCAGGCCACTAACCAAAATGCTGGAAATCTTAGCTGGAGAAACTTTGAACAATGTTGGTGGCTTGAGCAAACTTTTGATCTACAGCGAATAAAAGTAAGCTGAACCACAGCTCATAGAGAAGGCAAATAGTGGATCATTCATTATTGAAAATAAGCAACTCGGAAACCCCTTTCTGGAGTTACAATCAGATCTTCAAGCATCGTTAGTTAATCCGAGCAGCTGCCTTCCCTTGGGCAGGGTGTCGAAACCCGGGTTTCTTGCTTCCTTTGAAGATCGCAAAAATTCTACCATGCCACTCGGCAATCAAGGTTGCCACATTCAATACATAGATAGGTACAGTAGTATTTAGAAGGATCCAAATTTTAACAAACCCCAGTACTAATGTGGAAGGTACATCAATATCATAAGACATAGTTGAGAGTGAGAAATAGTGAAATGGTGGAGTCTGATTTTCCGGAGAAGGAATGAGGTTAAACTGCAGTCAGCGCACATCCCATGCAGCGAAACCTCTTTCCTATACCCTAGACAAAATCCAAAACAGGCCGTTGTAAGCGTTACATGACATTTATTGCTTTTTGAATAACGGGTCGGTGTTATGGAGGCATAAAAAATGATTTATGATCCGCAAGCACTGCAGGTTAGAAGATAAAATGCATGGGAGGAGTGAGGGATGAAGAGCGGGGGGTGCGTAATGTATATATATAAAGATAGTTGGGATAAGTTTGAAGATATTCAATCGATGGTACATTTGAAATGATCTTTTTTTTTTCTGATAATATTTACGTAATAATGTACGGTTCAAGTATTAAATTATGAAGATTGTCTGAGGATGAAGATTAATCCAGAATTATGATTCCTCTTAGAGCTTGAGGGTGTGAGATGTGGAGAGACTAAATGGAGGGGTTTGAAAGTACGGAGTAATTAGTAACCTTAGTCTGGTACACAATTTGTTAAATGAACCAGCCCCGGATAACCTTACAATCTCGCTTGGCTATCAAAGGCGGTTTTGAATAATTATCAGCTGTTTGGAAGTGTCGAGACTGAACAGTACGTACCTTTTCTCACCACACCACTCACCACTCTCCGGTCTCATTCCTCCTTTGGGAACGAATTAAACACAAAGCTGCGGCACGGAAGCATAAAAGGCTTGTCGGGGTAAGCATAACTGTTGTAAGACACGTCAAAATTTTAATCAAAAGCTTAATTCAATGATATCATTTCACTAATTAAACATCTTCGGAGTCCATGATGAGTTGGTACAAATTTGTTTATATGTAATCATTGAGACGATGAATTTGAAGAGAATAGATTGAATATCTATCTAATGGGTTCATCTAGAGTGATGTTGGAATTTTGAAAAAACAGTCAACTTTTACTATGAGCAAGGTCTAAAACAGTCATCCATTTAAGCTCTGCACGAGGACATTCAGGATCACACCAATCGCGGCGATAACCGCCCACCTACATACAGAGTTACAAGAGTGGACGGGGAAATGCTCATTGAAGAAGATCGATCATCTACCGATCCTGTTATCCGCATCAGCCATCAGCTCGCTACCACTAGGCTCTATTACGGAGGAGTCTCTAGGCTATCTCGACTCGGAAATTATCGGTTACCCTTGTTTTTTCATAACGGCAGGCTTGAAGAACCAACCCCATCAATGATCATGCCATGCTATGCCATGCCATGCCCATGCCCATTGTCCCAAGTCCAACCCCTCTCGTTTTGAATTATTCCGGGAACACTATCTAGGTACCTAGTAAGCAGCCTGCAGGGTGGAAACGAAAATATATATACCAGGTATGTGTATACATAACATTCATATAGGTTAGGGTTCGGAGTATCTTCGGAAATGTTTCCATTATTACTTTAAAATCTGATGCGTACAACTTCCTTCTAAGTTCTAATAAGCAAAATTTCTATTTTCAATGACGGAATGCTCGAAAGTTCTCCAGTTAATCAGCTCGGATTTTCTGATGCCTGTTTAGCTTCTCCGAAATAATTCAAAACAATACAATATTACGCTTCTTATATACTGTTAGAGACATACTTGCAGCTTGCTATCGACTTATATGGTACCTACCCAATTTTTTCTCAACGTCTAGTATCATGATAACAGTAAGAATAGAAATGAGGGATTTTGCTCGGATTGAAAAACTTGCTCATGCATCAATCCAACATTATCTATTAATAAGAGGCGTAGTGCAGATACACGTCTACCGAGCGATTGAAAATGAAAATGGATCTCGTTACGAATATTGTAAGATTATTAGGAGCGTGACTCCTAGCAAGATCTTACCTAGTATTGCATGTTGTACTCTTCTGGTGTAACTGTTGGTGTTTTGTTTTTTGGTCATGGAACATTGTAGCATTAGAGAGTCCATCGGATTTAATGCTTACATGATCAACAAATACATGCCTTCCGTCTTAAAGAGGCTAAGATGTGACATTTACGTAGTAAGATGTGTGTAAAAGAAAATACCTTGCTGTTTATTAATAATATATTTGCAACTATCTCAATTCAATCGTGGTTGTCAAGGGCTAAAAACAAGCCTCTACAACTGAAGGAAATCTTTCGAGTAGAGGGGAAATACATGTCAATTACACATCCATCATGCCTACGCGAAATTGGAAAAATGAGCTTGTCCCCAAGATTGTCGACAACATAGCAGAAGTTGATCCGGATGCATTGTACGCGGAATATCCAGTTTCGACCGTGACTTACGATCAAGGATATCGCAAGATCACGTTTGCTGATTTTGCAAACGCCGTCAATTGTGTCGCTTGGTGGTTGCATGAAACCTTGGGTCCAGGAAAGGGCTCTGAGGTCTTGGCATATATCGGGCCTAATGATTTGAGATATCCGGCACTTATGTTGGGCGCCGCAAAGGCTGGCTATTTGGTGAGCATTCTATCTGGATGAGCTATTTGCTTCCCTCTCCTAGCTCCCATCTACATCCTAGAACATGCCTTCTCAATACTGTCCCATGCTTACACCTACAAGATCTTTCTTACTTCTCCTCGAAACAGTGTGGCGGCTCAAATAAACTTGCTAGAGCGACTAAAATGCACAAATGTCCTATCACCTACTCCATGTCCTCCTCAGATCACCGCAATACTCGAAGCTAATACCAAGCTTCGAGTACTGGAGGTCCCGACGGTTGACCATCTTCTTGACGAGAAACATAGACATTTCCCATACGAGAAGTCTTTCGACGAGGTTAAAGATGAACCTTTCGTCATTGTGTAAGTTGGCTCATAGATACGATATATAGAGAACTAACTAAGAAAGACATACTTCTGGATCAACTGGGTTTCCGAAGCCCATGGTTTGGACGCATGATACTGCGCAAAGAAACATCGCGTTGATGGCGCTAGGTCCACCACCGGGATACGAGGGCCTGCATCAAATGTATGAAAAGAAGAGAGTCTTTCTGACGTTTCCACCCTTCCATGTAAGTCTCAGGCAATTCAAACTCAAAATATGTCGCTGATAAGGGATCTACAAAGGGGGCATACCTGTGTTGTCACTTATTCAATGCTGTACCATTTGGAACAGTGATGATCAGCCCTACCTCCGGCGCAATACCGTCTGCAAAAGGACTTGTAGAAGGACTGCAGAAATCGCCAGCCGATATTGCATTTATAGTTCCTTCGATCGTGAGTGAATTGAGTCAAAGTCCAGATCTTCTCGACTATTGTGCCAAGAATTTGGAAATGATCATCTACTGTGGAGGGGATCTACCTCAAGCCACGGGAGATATTGTCGCATCCAAGATAAGACTGGTAAACCAATTTGGAGCCACGGAACTAGGCCTATCCAATTTGATCCTTCGAAATGGAGATTACGACCGAAATGACTGGAAATATATCGAAGTCCATCCAGACATAGGCGCCGAATTTAGGTCTGTAATCAACGAAACCCATGAGTTAACCATGATTCGTAATTCCAAATTGGAAAAGCAGCAACCTACCTTCACCATGTTTCCTCAATCAGAAGAATATGCTACGCGTGATCTATTTATCCGTCACCCCACCAAACCAAATCTTTGGAAATGGCATGCAAGAGCTGATGATATTATTGTTTTTCTGAATGGCGAGAAAACTAATCCTATTTCGATGGAACAACATATTGTAGCTCGCAATCCTGAGGTCCAGGCAGCCTTAGTGATGGGCGCACAACGGTTTCAAGCTTCTCTCCTGATTGACCCGGTAAATGGAGATACTGAGCTTTCAACTGCTCAACGTGCAGCTCTTATTGAAAAGATTTGGCCCTCGGTGGAGGAAGCAAATCAGAAGTGTCCAGTGAGTAATCATTCCATACCTAAGAGAAGGCTGTGGAGAGACGTGGATTTTCTGCTCTTTTCTCTCTTTCGGAAGTGTAATACTAATATAAATGGTAGGCCCATGCAAAAATTGCCAAAACACACATTTTCTTTACGAACCCCAAGAAACGTATGTTAATCGCGGGAAAAGGTACAGTTCAACGAGCAGGTACTTTGCAGATGTATCAGCAAGAACTCGATGCTTTGTACGCCGATGCAGATAGCATGGTAGCAGAATTCGATGGTGAAAATTCTGCCGACATCAATCTTGATGATCCATTAACTGTTTCCGAATTCTTGAAAGAGGTCATATTGAGTGTAACCTCTTGGACTCGTTTAGATATCAACGAGGACTTCTTTTCTCGGGGAATGGACTCACTACAGGCTCTTACGGCAGTAAGAAAGCTTCGTCGTGGTCTTGGTATCACTTCAATTGCTTCAAGTACCCTGTATACTAATCCTTCAATCGCTCAATTGACAAGCGCTGTCTTGAAGCTTGCAAAAGATGATACATCTGTAGATGTTCATCAGGATACTCTACAAGTAAGAGATAGTATGCTTAAGGAGTTTCAAAATCGCATTGATTCGGTAGATTTACCGTCAGCGACTTCTCACAAACAAATTGATATGAATCAGGAGATAGTCGTCTTAACAGGTTCTACTGGTACACTCGGCTCCTACATTCTAGAAAGTCTCCTCGAAAATCCACAGGTTGCACATATCTACTGTCTAAACCGATCATCATCCGGAAAAGTTCCTCGGCCTTCTCGAAGCTCAACTGCGGATAAAGATCCTGCTAATCCTCGAATCACATTCCTAACCACCGATCTCACCAAGCCAAATCTCGGTCTCCAATCAGAAGATTACACCAAGCTACTGCAAGCAAACCGCATCATCCACAACGCCTGGCCCGTAAACTTCAACCTATCACTCGCCTCCTTCCGTCCCAGCATCGAAGGACTATTCAACCTCCTCACCCTCGCAATCTCTAGCACCGGCAAAAATTTCTTCTTCATCTCATCTATCAGTTCCGTCATGAGCTACAAAACCGCATCGGGCTCTACCCCAGAGAAAATAATCCTCCCATCTACCAACCCATACCAACCTACCCTAGGACCAAACGGCTACGCAGAAAGTAAATATCTATCCGAACTTCTAATTTCCTACGCCTCCGACAAATTCTCCACGAAGGGTTATCAGTTTTCCCTCGCAAGAGTAGGTCAGATAGCTGGTCCTGTCAAAAACAAAGGAATATGGAATAAGACAGAATGGTTACCCAGTCTCATTCTCAGTTCTATCCACATAAGCTGTATTCCCTCATCACTAGGATCTAGTCTTGGAAAAATCGACTGGGTACCTGTAGATTTACTCGCGGATATAATTGTCGAGTTAACCTTGTATGAAAACAAAGAAAAAGAAACCCAAATCCAAGTTTTCCACCCTCTAAATCCCCATCCCACAACTTGGGAAAATGTCAAAGAAGATTTAGTTGCAGATCTCTCTAGTATTACTGGTAAGGAAATAGATATCGTTCCGTTAGATATATGGATTGCACGAGTTAAACAAGATGTGGAAAGTAAAGCGGGGGTGGGAAAGATGTTGATAGATGGGGAATTGGATGGGATACTAGAGGTTAATCCGGCGGTTAAGTTGATTGATTTTTATGAGGATGTTTTGGGGGATAAGGGGGTGAGTAATGTGTTGGAGGTGGAGGGGACGATGAGGGTTAGTGGGGCTTTGAGGGGGTTGGAGCGGGTGCAGAGGGGCTGGATTGGGAAGTGGATTGGGGAGTGGGTGGGTGTTTGAGGGGGGATGGATGCGGTGGATGGGATTGATATTGTGTGATGTTGTGTGGTGTTTGGATAGCTTTTTGGATATCATCTACCACCTATCAACAAGCAGTACAAATAAAATCAAGCATCCTCCAAAAATATCAAAGAAAATTATTACTTATTACATGAAAGGCTGTTAGCCTTACACTGCAGCTTTAGCATATATTACTTGATAGCCAAACAAGCCCATAATAGGTAAGTGATTCAGGTTGGATTTTCGGATGATCCTTAGGGTACAGGATGGACATCGAGGGATAAGGGACGATAGAAATGAATGTATTTATATGATAATCTCATTGTTTGATTATCAAGACAATGAAGCGCTATAAGGGTATCATGGCTGAGAAAAAACAGGCCCCATTCCCATATCAATTACAGAGGTTTATTCAGTTTGTCAATTTGACACAACTACCCTGAAAAATCTGTATATGCCCGGCACCCCAGAAGCAGCGCCCCTAGCACCATGACAAAAAAAATCAACTTTGACTTGTTTCGTGTCGTCCACATCTATCAACAGATTTGAGCCGAATCTGTTGTGCAGTATTCTAGGAAAGCAATACCCATTGTACCACTATTCCTCGCTATCCTCAACATCCCCACCCATGACAATCTTTAGTCCCGCCCTCGCCCCCTCAACCGTATGCTCCAATGCTGCCACCTTGGCCAAAACACTCATTAACTTTGGATCTCCACTCTCTACCCTCACCTTCTCCTTAACTCTGACCTCTTCTCCTTTATACATAAACACCTCATCCATCTCATCATGCTCTAATCTCCTCTGTGCTCCTATCGCAAATGCTATTCTGCTTCCTAGATTCACTTGTTGTGCTACGGGCTCAAGAACTCGTATGGTAAGCAGTAATGAGCCATCGGAGATTGTAAGATCGAGAGAGAGATTAGAAGGTAGAGATGGGGAGAAAGTATCGGGATCGACGGGCTTGTGTGCCCAATTCAAGGAGGCAGGAGTTTGAGTAGAGGATTCGAGGAGAGAAGGGCCTTTGAGAACGAGCTTGGCTTCGGTGAGGATACTATGTAGGAGATGTAGTTGTGAGGATATGAAAGGAGCGGAGTGACGGTCACCAGTCCAGCGAGTTATATCGACACAATCGAGACTTTGGTTTAGAAGATTGCGGAGCTGCGTGAGGGGTTCGAGGACGAGAGGTTGGATTGGAGAGACGGAAAAGGAGGTTGGTGGGAGAGATTTGAGGCGGAGATGAAGCGTCTAATAGGAAAAGTGTTAGTGGCGCATGAGTGTGAAGGGTCCAGTATTTGGCGGATGGTGGGAGTAGGAAAAAACTGCAAATCGATAGAAGCGAGGAAGAGGAAGGACAAACTCCTTTAACCACCTGAGTGCCCACGCGTGTAATATGACCCTTTAGATACTCAGAACGAGGTGATGACATAACAAGTGTAGAGCCTGGCTCAACCGGCGCAAGAAGCGCATAACAATCTTCGAGGCCCGTCTTGAGTGAAGTTAAAGTATCCTGAAGTGATTCTAGAAGCCATGATAATTCGCGTTCCTGCAATGATGGTTAGGTCTCGTATGTCGCAAACGTGTAGAGGAAACTATGTATGTATTTACCGTAGAATCATCTTCTTCTTTTCTTAACTCAAAGGCTGGTAAAGATGGCCAAACTGAGGTCGACATATTGATAGACGTTTGGTGTGAAATTAAATGTTCATAAGGATGATGTAGAATGCGCACTATGATGGAGCTGTGGTGCACTACAGCCCTATGACGTTAGTTCATGATAGTTTCTGCCGGGCGGTGAATTATTTATCTAGTCCTAAACTACAGAGTAATATTAACTCAGTAGTCAGAAACACACCTCTCCTTCGTCCTACATCACATTTTTTTGTCTCTCGTTCATAAACAATTGCCTCGTAACAATACCGAAATCTCCTACAGGTTACAGAAATCACACATACATAATCAAGCGATATCTTGGCCGACGGGGAAATATGTCTCCAACTCAACAACCGCTGTCCTCCAAAGACGATAAGAAACCTAAATTGCCAAGATTAGAAAAGAGTACGCTTCCTCCGTCTACTATCTTATATGAATATAGCTTATTTATTGTCCGCAGATCAAAGAATTCAAAAGCGACCCCTTCTCCACCCACCAATTGCATCACCCCGCTCCTCCTCGGAAAAAGTTATCTACGTCTCTCACAATTCACAATTCATTGCCATTGTAAAACGAGTTCGCAAATACCTCGATGGCGCGGAGTTTCGCGCTGGACCTACAGTTTTGCCTAGCACGGACAGAGAACTCATGGAAGAAATTGAGGAAGGCATCAAACACTCCAGAATGGGCAAGAAGGCTGGCGGCGGTAAAAGTGAAGAGGTGGTAATGAAAGGAACAGGGAAAGCAATTGAGAAAACATTGATGTTGGCGAATTGGTGGCAGCAACAGGAAGGTGTGAGGGTGGTTGTCAGGACGAAGAGTATAGCGGCTGTTGATGATATTGTGGGAGTTGACAATGCAGATGAGGATATGGGAGAAGGTGAGAGTAGAGTCAGAAGAGTCAGTGTGTTGGAAGTGGCTGTTTCATATATTTGATTGATGTGCTAGATTCAATGCACAGATCGTGGGCTGGGAAATTTTTTTTACAGAGGAGCTATAAATTGTTGGATTATATTAAATTGTTTGGGCTTGGAGTTCGAGTGTGGCGTTATGGCATATTACACGTAGGTGTTAAGATACGACGTTAAACTGGGTGGACAGGCGCTAGATACCAAAACAATTTGTACATGAAAAGGGTTTGGAATAAATCAAGCAATTGACACTCCAGGTCCCGCTCCGATTCCTTTCATGCATTCCGTTGAGAATATGAAGCGAACATGAATTCAGGGAAAATTTCGAGGTATGCCTTCTTAAGCAGTATGAGACAATTGCCTGAGATTAAAGCTGCTGCAGCGAGATATCCAATGGTCCGGAATTTCTGATGTCTTTAACAAAGATTACTAGCGGCGTTCAGTATGTTGTCATTTTCAACTTGAGGACAAGGAGCAAAGGGGAAGAACGGCAACGTTACTTCATGCACAATTGAAGCGGCGATCAAAAAATGCTAATCAAGCAATTGTGCTCGCCGCGGAGCAGGCAAGTATTGATAACAGTCAACGGGATATGAGATATCGGGAAGCAATCTTTTGAACTACCGTCACCAACCCAATCAATAAGCGTAATACTCGATTGCTTCGCGATCGACATACTTCACAATACTCGGTACCTTCGCGGGAAATAGCAGCAATCGGATATGATCCCTGAGCTCGTCAGATTCATGTAGGAACGATTCTGAGAAAGAAGTCAAGCGGCTTGTTTTCTCAACAGTACAAGAGAATCGGAATGCATCAGTCATAAGAATAGTCAATGCACGATCTAGGAAAGCACCAATGAGATATAAAATTTAACATAGTATTGCCTCCTTGTCTAAAGTCTCCCCATAACCTATTATGCTATTTAGTCACTATTAAAATGACTACGTATAATCAATTACTTCCTACAGCTGGTCCAGCGATCACTATTCCGCCTTTGCGTTTTATCCATTGTTTCCTTAACCCACATGCATTGGCCGATTCCCATTTCTATCAGACAAGTTGCCCCTTCTTGCTCGGCGGACTGGCGAATAGAATCACGAGAAAGCAGGCCCCGGTAATAGTCCTGTATCTATTATCAAGTACGTCGTGCAAAGATCCCAACAGCAAGTTGGCAACCTGATTCTGTCTCTCTAAAGTAGGGAGCAGAACATCTAGTTTTTTCTCTTTGTATTAATCGTCAGTCAGTGTGGCATTGAAAATAATATACTTAAGAACTCACCAAGTGCTTGAGAAACGAGCGGCGCTTCACCATCTGGTCTTGCGGCCCAATCAACTTCATTTGCCGAGACATGAGCGCCAGAGCTTTCGTCCAATCGTACCGCATGGCTGTGCATCAAAGTTGCGAGGTTGGACAAACGGACCTGGCGGTTTTCCATCATTCGTAAGACTAGCTCCCTCAACATTTGCGATATTTGCACAATTCTTTTCCTGAATACCGGCTTCTTAGAATCTCTCCGCTCCAGGAGGACAAGAGCTGCTGCAATATGGGATCGCGTCCTATCATCATAATAAGAATCTGCCTCAATATCTGATATTTCAATGGCATGTCCACCAATTGGATTGTCCCTGTTGATGAGGTAGCGATTTGGGTCAGATATGTGCCGAATCGAATCAGGTTGGTCCACCGTGATGTGTTGTGATTCTCTACGGTCAGGTGGTAACGGGGCGTGTGGATCAAGCGGTCTGTTTGCCGTGAGATTTTGGATGATTATTGTCTCCATGCCTATGCAGCTATGGTTAGTTGCAATAACCACTCGGTGTGAAATTGGTTTGGGATACTAGGGTGACTTACTTTCTCCTCTGATAGGGGCTGGTTGTCTCACTTCGCTTACTAGAACCTCGTTTGATACTGCTAATCACGTTTAGTTGATGTCAAATTAAAGAAATAGAATATTCATTCACCGAAAGTACCCATGAGTATGTTTGACTAGGCAATGATGTTTATGCACAAGGCACACGGAAATTTACTTACTAAAACCACTGAGCCCTTAAGCTAATGCTTGAAGATATAAACCCGTCACTTTCGGAATAATCGATCAAAATATTGCAGTTCGAATTGGACGTTGATTGTATGATTCCTCTTCTGTTCTATTTTGGAAATGAGAATGTCGTGTTTATGAGAAAAATCTAAGGTTGAATCAAGATAATGGAAAGAAATATTTAACCAACTACTTCCTGACCGACGGTATTGCGATATTAGTGCTTGCTCTACCAGTATCGTCTACGGTCTAATGTCACAAGCGACTTAACGGTGCTATCGCACGCTGTATATCAATTATGAGAGAATATCTTTCAATATAGACTTACGGTCGTTGGTTGCTGTAGCTGTAGTGGTCTGCGAAGCAAGCTTTTATGTCTCATGTATATGATATATGAGTTCTCTTCAAGTTGTCGTCGAGAGACGGGTAAAGCAGCTTAAGAATCATTCCTTCCCTCAATCCCTCGTATTCTGCCTTTGCCAATTGTCTGGCATACAAAGCAGTTCCCAAATTCGCTGCCAAATCATCTCGGTCAAGAATTAGTGCTTGAATCACATTTTATAGCAGCGGTAGCTGTCTCACCCTATTAACATATCATCTCGAAGCAATGGTAATAGTGTCCCGATAGCTTGGTATGTAATATTTAGATTCATTTGAATTTATGAATTGGCTGCTTTGTGGGAATTTGTGAATATGCCATCTGGAAAGCGTTTCTTCCCAAATTAATGTTCACTATCGGGGACCAGGTGCCAAATTTAGATTGATATGTGATTCCGATGTTTGATATTCATATAATGGCTAAGCGGACCAGGATCAGCGAGATTATTATATACATTTCCCACCCTGACAGTATTGTATTATGACTTTACTACAGCTCAAGCTTTGATCCTGCAACGTGGAGTAAAGTTTAAAAGATAGCTGGACGGCTCCCATACTACCATTGCCAGTTTGATATGTCACAGGTTGAAGTGTGGGTAACTTGCTAGTCGATAAGCTTCTACCCTGATCCTAGCCGAAATAACCGGCGACTCCTTTTGACTGCATAATCTCGTCTCATCGCATAGTTTAAATGGAATTGTTGCTTCATGAAATGCTAAGGCTTTACTGTGTATCTAATATCTATATACAATAGATTCAAGCGAGGCTGCATGATTGACTATGGATCCTAATCGACATCTACAGCGAGCTGGTTTGAGCCCTAGAGTAAATTTATCCATAGATAGTAAATTCCAACGGCAAACTACCACAAACATAGTAGCTACTGCTTCTTCAAATACCCGCAACATGCTGCTGGGTATTTATAATCTCATCATGCCTCACTCTCAACTTAGTAAGTTTTTTAGCAAGTCCGTCTATCAATTTCTTTGCTTCGGGACTAAGAGCGTGACTTGACGACTGCGGCTTTTCAGCAACTGCCATATCAATATCCTTACGTATTAAATCAAAACTACCGACTACTTCCCCTTTGAGCTTGCCAAATTCATCGTCGATTATAGTAATCATCTCTTTACGCATGTTTTCTGATATATTAGGGAATATAGTGCCGTTCGAGGTATGGTTTGTGATGATTGATATTTGACGTGCGTGCATGCCCTTGCCTATTTATTTTTGTTACTACGGGAGTGACTGTTATCTGGATTAGGACAGTATATTTACCTCCTTGACTGCAAGCTCCACGATAAGCTGGCATCATATCTGTTACAATGAAAGATGAGGCATTTGGTTCTTCGACATATTGCCGGATTGTTCTATCGTAGAAAAGAAAAAAGTAAGAAAGCTGGCACGAAAGTAGGAGTATATGATATGATACCTTAAACGCCTCGCAAATTTCTGCTCAATAAGGCTAAATTGATATTCCAAGTCTTGTATTCGAAAGTCAATTCCGTACTGCACTGTAGTTGAAGCGTTTTGTTCTATTTCCGGGCTGTCAGCTTTATGTGCCTTTCATGATGGTTCAATGCATAGGTCATTTGGGTTATCTCGCCTTCAATAGAAGCTCGCAAGCTGCGTAGTTGGTCTTTAGCCTCCTGTAGGAGGCCCTCAATGATTGTTGTTACTTTCTCTTCCAGCAGTTCCCATTTAGTCTTCAAGTCGATTCTCATCCTTTCAATCATTTCCGCATTCCAATTGACATAACCTCTCGTTCCAGTTTCGTGTTCTCCATTATTTCTACACCATGCCTTATATGATTCTATTGAACTCAGACATATCAGTTATCTTTCCTAATAGCTATGTAGGAATTGGGAATTCATACGAAAATGCCACTATCCTTTGTCAGAACCATATCGATTGAGTATCAAATTTTTGCTTACTAGAGACCATTCGCGCGCCTTACTTGCCGCATTTCCTTCCCATTGTATACTGCTCTTATCTTTCTGAACTTAATAGGATACATCTAGTCTATGATTTAGGGTAACTCACTAAAGAAACGGAGTATGTCATTTTGTAAGACATCTCGGAACTCTCCATGATGTTTCAAAACCGATGCAAGTGCCTAATCCCGAGTTAATAAAGCAAGAGCTGGATTTATCGGATTTTTTTTCATCACCCACCTCATTCTTGCAGCGCTCATGGCGGTCCATAATTGATGCTCCTATATCAACTTTGTGAACTTCCGCTAGGGCATGGGTGGATTCAGTCCAGATTTTTATAGAATTCAATAGACTTGGTAGCCTTGACCGCATGAAATGAAGTGCCTGCAGAAGTTGAGCACTGGCGGTAATTTTGCGGCAGAAGCGACGTAGTTCAGGAATACCACTCTTCTGGACCATTTCAATGTTACCTTTCTCTGCATAATCCCCGTAAGTTGTATTTGACACGCAAAATACATCTAAACATCCGTTTGGAATTTTTTGTCGATACGCTGTTTGGAGCCGTTCAGTAACATGTCGGTTGCGAGCTTCGATGAAGAGCCAACGCTTCCTATAATTTGTTAGAAGCTAATTCAACATTAAAAAAATGCAAACCTCACTTGCGCTCAAGTTCTTTCTTCAACTTTTTGTCGCCTTTACGCTTTGCACTGTCAATATCCTTATCTATCAGACTTATGTCGCTGGTAGATAATTCTTTGCCCTCTCCAACAAATGCTCTCTTCGCCGTCTTCTCGTTGATGTCCTAAACCGAATAAGCCATAAGAAATAATTTCTCATCCACACACAATTACATACTTCTGATCTTGTACAAATCACGGCCAATTTGAAATTGGTGTTATCGACCCCCGTCTCCTCCCATGCAAGCGGAACATGGCGCTTGAGTTCATCGTATAATGCTGACTTGAGTGTTGCATCGGTAATAGCTCGGGAAATTTTGGTCGCAATAAAGACGTGATCACAATCTTGCAGGTATTTTTGTGTTGCCCGAACACGTGCTAGATTGGTGTCTTGCAAGCCTAGAAATATCGGTCAGCTAGTGATAATGGATAGTGATACTAGACATACCTGGCAGATCGGCGAGGACTACTCCAG
Source organism: Sclerotinia sclerotiorum 1980 UF-70 (assembly GCF_000146945.2). Lineage (NCBI taxonomy): Eukaryota > Fungi > Ascomycota > Leotiomycetes > Helotiales > Sclerotiniaceae > Sclerotinia > Sclerotinia sclerotiorum. The sequence goes on from NW_001820823.1 coordinate 806,532, forward strand.
TCTTCAGGACCTCAGCATCAAGATAAACGCGAATTATCTTGGTGAATGGCCAAAGTCTATTCTCCATGAAGACGCTAGTCAGGTCTTGGCATTCATCCGGGGTGTCCGCAGTTGCTGTCCATAGACCGGAGTCATCATCAGTAGGAAATTTAATGTTTTGTATCCATGATAGTAGCTGGTTTTTGATTCTCTCAAATGCGCCGTCGGAGTTATCGCTCAAAAAGTCGATACTGAAACCTTCTTGCTCACTAAAAACTGCTTCAAGGGCCGACCTGGCCACTGCCGATTCTCTTTCAATACGTTGCTGCTCTTCAAAGTCAACTCCACCTCCGCTAGGATCTAGATCTGGGAGAAATAACTGTCTGAAGCTCCACAGCAATTCCTCCACCATCTCCCGACGCTCCGAATTGGAAAGATATTCGGCTTCAATTGAAAACGATTCAAGGGTGGTTCTTTTCTTTTGTCTGTATTCTGTGACAACAGAAGTACAAGCAGCACCCTCATCACCCTGGAAAATTGATCAATACCTCCTCAATCAAGTTCATAGCTATACTTACAGTTCTAGCGAGCTCTGTTACGTGCAAGAGTGAATTGATCAGACTGCTCTTCCCTTTGACACAGTTAATTTGACTGTCATGAAAAAGTGATACAACAGTGTATATCATATGTGAACCTACCTTCTCCTGAAGCGCCTAATACGGCAATGGTCCTAGTTTTTGATATGTTGACTGTGCTCAGTCCTCTTGCATCATTCAGCAGTCGTTGAAAATTTGAATCCGTTTCGAATGTCTTTTCCAATTTTTCCATCTCTTGTGCCACCTTAATTGCAACATTGTAGCTTCTCCTAAGAATGTATTGGAATCCATCGGTAAAAAAGGTTTCAACGGGAGCCTCTTCCTCTTCTACTACGTACTCTGCATCGTCTGACGAATCGGTAGCAAATGAATTTCCGGAAGATCTTCGGGAGTGGCTAAGCGGCGTGCTGAGGCTGACGCTACCCCGCACCTCAATACCATCTGGCGAAAACTTATAGCGAGCATCTTCCATAACCTCCGGGAGATTTTCTGAGCGGTCGCCTGCCAAAGTCTTTTCTCCTGAATCTAATGTATACAAAGGTTGAGGCAATTCATGGTCCGGTGTCACAACGATCTTTAAGTCTCCGTCTCTGCTCGATGTAGGTCGACCTTGTTTCTCCTCCGAAAGTTCGGGAGTTAACGTTATGGAACGCTCCACAAAGACCCCAGATTGAGCCGAACTAAAGTTAGATATAGTATCAACTTGTGTTCCGGGGCTGTTGCTTCCCCCGACTTGATGGATTGCGACTGTGGCCTCATCTGTTGAACTGTCCGGCGTTGCGGGGATATTATCCGCTTCACTACTGGATGATTGCGAACTTGGCCTGCCCTGCGACAACTCTCTCTTCTTTGATCTGTTTGGGAGTGGTGCAATTTTACGCAGAAGCATATCATCTGAAGATGCCATTGTTGCCACTTACCATCACAATATTACTGTGAAAACAATAAGAAAATGAACAGGAAGTTGAAGGATAAAGGATGTTGGTCACAATTGGATGCATCCCTGTTCCGTGTGCCTCGTTCTGCATCAATTTTTTTAGGATGCAGTTCTGCAATCTCGAACCAATGAGGGCAATTTGAAATCGCGTAGCTTTTCCACTAAAAGACCCCTGGCATCTAAAAGAGGCACAGCGGCCAAAAAAATGCTATCATGTGGGTGTCTATAATTAGAACAAACTGTTGGTCCCTAGGTCACTTGATGTATCGTGAAAATATTTACTACGGGTTTCTGCAATAAAGTCACGTATATCTTGACCCTCCTGCTAAGTGCCAGGACCTAGAAGAGCTTTCAGAGATTGGAAAACTCCCATACTATCTCCGCTTCGACCTAGTGACATGATAAATTCGTTCAAGTTGAAGGATAAGATAGTATGAGAGTAGAAGATGCTTCTTACGTCTGCTGTTGCCTGAAATTTTTTTAGTTTCAACATAAAAATATTGGATGTCACAAAATTTTGCCTTCTGTTGCGAGCATCAAGATAATGGAATTTCCTTGAAAGATAGGATATGATAAGTATGGGAGAGAATCTGGGTTTTGAAGCATTAAGTGCTTCCATTGTTACTTTCAATGATATCAAAGAGAAGAGCCACATAACGACGAACATTCTGCCAAAATGCCTCTCGCTTGATGTCGAAAACTACTACTCGAGACAAACTTCGCGGAAGTTTACGTAAAACGCAATAATATGTGCTGACGGACGGCCCTGTGAACGTCTGTTGCCTAGCGTCCCAATCCCGGTGTTAATAGATAATTCAGATCATCTATTCTAGTGCAAAATTAGCCCTGAGTTGGATAATGTATTAGCGGACAGGGCTCGGTCAGAGATATAAAAATAAGGTACGTTTCCCCAAAAATTCGAAACAGAGCTACGACGTGTATCGGTGCAATACCTGCAGCTTGAATATTTGGTGGATGATGTTTTCCCTCAGTTCTGAAAATCACTTCTGCTCCCCCAAAAAACATTTGAGTTGCTGGGAAGCATTGGAATTGTTGGTGCCTTTTCCATTTCATAGTACTTACTTTTGGTTCGGAGTCCCTGGTAGAAGACTAAAATTTCGTGGAGGTGGGAATAAAGCGGTAAAAGATATCGAGTGGCTGATATAAGTCTCCTGAGGACGATCCTTCCAATGGACTCTTAGAAAGGAAGCGAAAACAAGCGCTAACCGAGTACAGTACTAGTCTAGAAAAGTGTGGCATCGACTCTATCATCAAATTAGCCTCGTACTTTATGCTGACGAAATAAAACCCATCGTACAATCTTTGCCGTCGGTGTATTCGAATTCTCTTGATATGATGGCCGTAACTACAGCGAGCCTCACTTATGCAGTGTAATTGCATTGTGAATTGGTCTAGCTATGCCGTACCTGGAAGTCGCACAATTTTACTTCCCCTTTCTTATCAATCGGTTTAAAGGACATTAGGCTTGGTTTCCTCTAGTCCCTAGACTACTTCACCTCCAGAAAAATACTGTTTCTTTACTTTATTGAGGCGGCGTACCAGACGGTAGAAGTCCCATTATCATTCGTCCGGGTACAGATATACGGATTTTAATTTACTCACTACATAAAAATAGAGATATCCGAGGAAACAACGCATTGGCGTTTGGTCCAGAGAGATGGAAAAATTCAGTCACTACATGGGAGTATATACCTTTTCTCGCCGGTGGTAGGATATCTCCATCGCAACAGATGGCGTTGAGAGAAGCTTCTCATTTGATACTTTGATTCATGCAAGAATTCACAGTTATGGAGAACAGAGATCTGTAGAAGAATTTTGTCATGGGTATGTAGCTAACTATGGAGAGGAAGAACGATGTTAAAGCGGGGTTTGAGGTTGCTTGATATGATTGTTCGGAAAGTCATGCACTTTTGTTTGTCTTCCCGAGACTACAATTTGTACTTAAAGATTATGACAGCTTCAAAAAAACCTTAGATTGACGGTAGTGTTGACGACTGATATGTCTTTGACCTAACTGGGCTATTAAATTGATTGTCACATGAATATCATGCGACTGCGGTGTTTTCACCGGGTATTTGGAGGACATATTTTAGAATTAGACTTTCAAATACATACATAAGGCTGTCCCAATATTCTAGGGGGAATAAGCCAGCTGGAAGATCCGAAAACCCTAAGAGGTAATAAAGAGTTATCAATTGCCCCATCTATATACCCATAATGCTCCAAAGCACAGCCTTGGCCTCATCTGACATGAAAGTTCCCCCAGAAAGATATGCCGACCAATCTCCAACTTTGTGCAGTGCAGAACTTGCTCCTTTTGATCCCATAAATCCTGCAGACACCGACGATTTGCCAATTACTTCCGACGGTTTCCATATTGAGCACCGAGGCAATCATCAAGTCGATTGAAACGCACTTCTTATTCCACGCCCTTCAAAGAATCAAAAACGAACGGTATCAGGATTAAGACCAAGTGCACAAAACATTTTCTTCTGCTTCCTCAAAGAATCCGCAGACTTCTGTTGTTTTTTAACGACGTCAACACCTTCATCTTTCTGAAATTGTATCTCATTTTCGACAACTTTAGGGCTACGATCGGTTATATTTGACCGCATCAAGATATCTTCCATATCCTTGATTCTTTGTTCCATCTTGCCACAGAGAAGATTGAGATTCTGGATGTTGGCTTCGTGATCTTCGACGATGGTAGTGAGGTCTTCCATTGGTGTTTTACCTTTTGAACAATGACGCTTGCGAATGGGGTGTCGAACTGGCTTGGAGGGTTGGTTGGTGGAATTTTTGTGACTATATTCGCAAGTTAGCACCAAAAGCTCCTCATGAGGGTATGGAAGATTTACGCTTCCATTTTGCTTGATTTTTCTGATTTTGGGAATTGTTTGCAGGAATTAGCGTTTTTATTGCGTGTTGAAAGTTTGTCTAGAACGGGTTTTCATGAGCAAAGATATACTGGACAGACCTGATTGTTGAATTTTGAGTCATATCTATGGGTACGGCGTTTTGATAATTCACAGTTCATATTCACCAGCAAGGTATGAATCAATCTACCGTACCATTCCAAGTATACTGAGACTCAGTATAGGATTTTAATCATTGAATAAGCTATCATTTCTACCAAGTCATGTGCGTAAAATGATTTTAATGGTAAGTGAAGAAAAAGACTACTTCTTGAGTAAAGTTCATCTCGCCTTGATTGTATTTTTAGTGTTTTTGGCACTTTCTTTGTGAAATTAGCGGTGGCATAGCGGAGAGACTATCCTCTGTACTCGAGTAAATCATATATATGTATTTACCTAGGCGTAATACAATTATTCACTCAAAGCTGCTCGGGAGTGCTTAGCATTAATGGCTCCACTCAATCATTGGTCAACATTTAAATTTAACTAAGCGCTCCTGATAGGTGTGGAACGATCATATCAGTACCACAAGATCTCACCACAGTTCATCATTAAAAACTCTCCTAGTTCACTAGATTATTTCATCATAACCACGGCGGTACTGTAGATTATATTCAAGGCTTTTTTATTCAATATTAAGCATACCATCTTACAACTCCACATGCTGCAAGATGATTTCAATGGCTTGTTCGGAAATCTTGTAAGATCTTATATAGAAAGCCGAAATATTCAGTACCGAGCTCGTGGTCGTCTAAAATCTATCAATATCTTTAATGTCGCTTCTCCGCACAACCATACTCATTAGCCTCAGCCAAAAAAAAAAAAAAACGCTGGACGATTAAAAGTTCTAGCAGTCATACAAAAATCGGTATCTGCTACATGTCAAGCAACCATTGTCCTGTCATTACATTCAGCTTAATGCAAAGCGTTGGGTCACGCTACGTACCTGAATAGTTTACACCTTATTGTCACAATTTGCTTACCATGAATCACCACCTTACTTTTATTTAACTTACTAAAATGAAGATAGAATGAAGTTCAGATTAGTTACTAAAACGACTATCTTCAGCAAGGGACCACAAGAAAAAAATTTCCCTTGAGTTGAGACAATCTATAGAACACCATTATAAGATTCGCTTCCTCCTGTCTGAACGCTAGAGCTCTTCATCAAACGACGGAAAAATCATAATCATAAAGAGCTATATGACATAAAGAGAGTATATAATCTCTTTCTTCTTTCTACATATTAAGTAAAATTTAGACAAATAGTTAAGATCAAGAAGACACCTACTCAGGTTCTCGGTACAACGGTTAAATGTCGGAATAGGGCACTAACTTCAACTCCTCTAACTATTTATATAATGAGGTTTCACGAAATAACAGTATCATCTGACGTTCCTAACTTCAGTTAACTTCACTTCATTTTATTCATTCTTAAAACTAAAATTGATTTTCTTAGAGTCACAATTTACAAAGTTTTAAAGTATATAGTTGAGAGGAGTTACGGATATATATATATACATCTCGAAATATATCTCTAGCAAATATATCCACTTAGTTATACATAATTATTACTCACAAAGAATTCCCTCTCTAAACATCTACTGTAGATATCAAACTCTCTTATCTCATACTATACCCTCGAATTCCGATACTTATATATAGTTTCCTAAAACAGCGGGGAAAAGTGAATTCACCACCTAGTACGCAGGAAGTATAACCTCATACAAAAAGACCAAAAAAAAAGAACTAGAAGCAAGATTTATCATATACATTTCTGGACATAACTTTAACCCCCAAGAAATTCCACAATTTCACTCATTAATTCCCAATCCCCAATCCCATATCAAAAACCCATCACATTAATATCCATCCTCCATTGACCTCCAACCCATCCTCCAAGTTGCCAACCCGCCCCTAACCACCCCATCAACAACAAACCTCTACCTATCACTTCCATCCCATTTTATCCCACTCCATTCCATTTCATCATATCATTCAAACCCATAACATCAATCTCGAACCACACTACATATCTTCATCTTTATCCCAAAAATTATTTTATTATTCATTACCTATTACTCTCAGCATTCCTCTATCAAGCTTATTTTATTCTAACAGAAAGAATACATCCAATTCAATATCCCACATCATTTTTCATTTTTTATATTCCAATTAATCCCAAGAACCTCCCGCACCCACCTCCCTCTTAGCAATCCTCCCATAGAATTACTCTATAGCTAACTGACACACTAATGAATACATCAATATACTACACAATCCATCTAACTAGGCATATAAATAAATAAGATTACATTAACCCACACTCTCACCATCACACATCCCTATTATTACCATATCCAATCTCTCCATCACACACACCCAACCTCACCACAACATCCAAACCCAAACTCAAACCCAAACCCATCCTCTCTCACCTCACATTACATCACTGAACAAACAAACAAACTAAAATAAAAATTACCAACCAACTGGGTATTCATTTATTTCATTTAATTCATTAAGATATCCATGTATCTCTCAATATCCCATACTTCTCCTCTATCTATCTATAATATCTATCTATAATCATACAACCCCTGATTTCTACACCTCGCTATCAATATCGATATTATACTATTATAATACACTACGAAAACCTCCTTTCTCCTTTTCTCCTTCCCCCCTTCCTCCCTTTCCCACCCTTCAACCAATCTCCTAGAGCAGCTTCCATTATCTTCACCACCTTCACAATCCTAACAAACCCATGAAATCTCTATTCTTTTCATTTTCCTCCCTTCACCTCCCTCCACCGCGCCCTATCTCAAAATCTCCCTCCTCCTCATCTTCATCCCCACAACCCCCAACAAACCCCCAAAGACTAAAATAAAACACAAAAACCCCCTCCTAAAAAATCACAATCGCCCACAAAAGCACCACCATAAATCATCCATCCATCCATTCAATCAATCCAATTCACATAAAATTAAAAAGGAAAACCCACTCTCCATCTCCAACACTCAAAGACCCAGCCTCCACTCAAATTTCCAAATACTGATTAGTCAGGTACTCAAAGACAGACTCCGCTTCATAGAAGTTCAAAACACCCCCCTCCTGCCCCACAAGGAAGAGACGCTCTATCGTATAAGCAAGAAAAGCAAGAAAAACGAGTTAAAAGAATTTTCGAGGAAAAAATATTTTGATTCTATGTACAATCCATCGTTACCACCCCCTATCTCGGCGTTTTTGGTATCCATAAAAGCAGAGCACTTACTAATCGCTACAGTGATATACAAAATTCATTTCTTTCCCTTCCCTTCTAAACCTTGATTACCCTTTACTCCCATTATTTACTCCATTTCATCCTTCCTTCCTTCCTGTTCTCCATAATATATCAACCATTCAAACACAATCACCTCGTGACGGTGTTTTTCTGGCCAATCGTTCCATTCCCCAAATCTACTTTACATTCCACCAAATTAACCGTGTTCCCGCCTCCCATCGAGATATTCATAGCAGCCAAGTTCTCGAAGGTTTCTTGATTGAAGAATTTTTGAAGCTGTGTTTGTGCTGTGATTGCATTATCTAAGTTTTCCTGTTGCAAAACAAAAAGTACTGTGACTCTAGCAAAGTCTAGAACTTCCTGAGTAATAGAAAAGACAGCTGTTGGGTCAATTGTAGAAGTTGTTAGGGTTGCGGGTGTGGTCTTCGTGGTGCTCGGGGATGAAGTTGTGGAAGGCGGTGCAACAGAGGTTGATGCGACAGAAACAGTTGAAGTGGACACATATTGTGACGTAGAGTCTGCTGAGCTGATGTCAGTGTAGATGTAAGTTGCATCTGAGTTTGCAAGGGCGCGGATCTCGGCTTTTGTAGGATCTGGCTGTGCATTTCTTTTTACTTTGTTGGCCGTGGAAAGCGTCACTTCAGCACTCGCATCTCCCATTCTTTCATCACTTCCATCAAAAGTGACCAGCGAATTTTCCGACGCACAACTCAAATCCCCGGCGTTGAATCTCGCCAGAATGGTATTCTCGAATAAAGGGATCGAAAAATTGGTTTGAGCAGCGGAGATTAGTCGAGGTATAGAGTCGCCAATAGTCATGTTTGTGGCAGTGCCTGATGACGTGGTGGTACAACCCGTAGATCCTGCAACTGTGCATGTGCTGCCTGTGAATCCATTTGTGCATATGCAAGAACAGACACCATTGTCGAAGTAAGAAGTTCCTCCATTTTTACAAGCAGTTGAACTATCTGCCGCGCAGATTTGTACTGGAGTGGGGGTTGCGGTGGTAGTTGTTTTGTGTTTGTCAATTACGAGAAATTTAAGAGGTACGACGACGGCGGCCGCAATTATGATTAGTAAGATTATAATAACGAGGATGAAACCCCAACTAGGCAGACCGCAACACTTCCTTTGCCTTCTTGCATTTGTGTCATGTTTTGGATCATTTGAATCGTATTCTGGCCAGGCCGATAAGGGTCGTGGAGTATCGCGAGCAGGCGTTTCACGACCAGGCGGTGGAAAGGCCGATAACATTCCGGAAAGAGTAGAACCTCGTCTCTCATAATTAGGTGAAACTGTTATATGTTAGAGATTGCGATCTAAAAGAAATATCAACCACACTCACGTTCGATTTCTTTCTCGCTTGGGAAATCTCTGTCGCTGGGAAAATCGTCCAAACCCATCCGACTTGCTGGTCTTTTGCCACGATCAATCATCGATGCTAATCTCGTTGCTCTTCGAATCAAGTCTGGTAAACTTGTCAAGCTACCTCTAGATTCTGCCTCTCTTACCGCATCAATATTGAGACGTGGTGGTCGACGCAATGCCGATAGCCTACTAAATGGTCGTCCATCATTTGCAGAAGACGATTTGCTCGAGTCGCTAGGTAAAGCACTTGCTGCTTGATATGCTCCGAGCATAGCACTTGCGTTTGGGCTCTTTGTTCCATCTCGTGAAGGCAGATCAGTGGTTAGCGCCATGGCAATTGTTGGAACTGATTGGTCAGAATTCGATGGAGTAGGGATCAATGAGTCCGGTACCATTTGCTAAAGGTGAATTCAGATCCCCAGGCATCGGCCACTGTGTTGATCTTTGAGCTTCTACTGAACTTAATGTCGACTGTTGTAACGGTGTTGGGTATAATCTCCTGGCATCCGATGATGGCGTAGGTATTGCAGCAAGTCGTGCGGGATCGATTTGACCCGAGGATCGTGTTACGATCATAGAGGGTCTTGCTCGTTTGCCAATGCTAGCACTTCTGATCAATCCTCGATCGTCGTTATCATCTGATGCTCTAGATTCTCGACCTTCCGATACTGTATCGAACCTCCTATCATCTTCATAATCATCCTCATCCTCATCCGATCGATAATAGCCAGGCGATTCTGGTCCCCAACTTGAAGGTATAGCTGCACTCGATGCATATGAACTATGTGAGCCTGGAAGTGTTCGTGGACTGAGACCCAAGCCCTCAGATACCTCTGGAATTGGGGATACATAAGAAAGTTGAGAATAATATGATGAAGCACCTCTTCTAGCAGTTGGTGGTGGTCCTAGATTAGTACTTCTCCTTGCCGACGGTGGAATAGCTGGTATTGGAACAGGAAAGTCAGGTATCGTACCGACCGATGAGACGGTAGATTGACGTGACGATGATGTTAGTGGAGGAGACTGTAGTGATTGGTAGTTTCGATCAAAGCTATCATCTTGATTTCGTGGTGAGCCACGAGTTTGTGATTGGGCAAATAAATCTTGTGGCTGCGAATATTGTTGTGGTTGCGAATATTGTTGTGGTTGGTATTGAAATGTTGGGGTAATATCTTGTATTCTAGACGAATCAAGGATTGAAGGTACATGACTAGGTCTTGGTGGTCTTTGAGGAGGTGGACCTCGATTAGGAGGAGGTTGATACTGTTGAGGCTCTGGGCCAGGATTTGTTGCCATCAACGGCCATTGTGGTACTTGAGTAGGTCGAGAAATCGCTAGACCGACAGTACTTTGAACACCGTTTTTCGTCATTCCTGGTGAACCTTGAAGTCTTGCTCTGGGCGGACTCGGAGTATTGCTCGTTGATGTAGGATCATAAGGTCTTGGGGCGGGTATCGGTTCGGTAGGTTTACCTGCTGCCGCTCTTTCTCTTGCCCTCTTCACTGATCCACCTCTACTTGGCGCATCCCATTGTTGTTGTTGACTCATCTGATACAAATATCAGGTCGTTCGTACTACCAATAGTGAAATGAAACTCAGGTACCCGCAAATTCGAAACCAATATCCAATCGTTCGGGTCCTTCCGTGTATTATTTCGTTTGTATCTGCATGAAGCCGTTCCGCCTAGATTATTATTTCCGCAGTCGTTATGGGTCCTTCTTCCAAGACCTCGAAGGTGACGAATACTTTGTCCTGGGATATGCCACGCCACAATAAATTTTAAACCAGTGACTGAAAATAAGGATCGAATGTTTTTGAAAAGATGTTGAAGGCGAACCTTAAAGGTTTGAAGAATATAAAATTGCTAAAGAACGTAATTTCGGTTCACTAGGAGCCGGCTGGGAAAATAAAGAAGAATTGAATGTCTATTGGATCAAAGGGGTACTCTCGCATCTCAAGATCGAAGACGATTCGTATGTAGTGAATGAAAGAAGCCAATCAAGGCGGTTTGTGAAGTCGAGGATGCACTGTGGCGGTCCCTAAAGGCGTAAGCTACGCAAGCACAATCAATTAGTAACTATCGCCAGCGACAAACGGCCTGCGCGCAATGACAGGAAGAGCACAATAGAGCCAGTATCAAAATATTGACTGGAGACGAAGAGTGGCCATAGGGTAAGACACAAGATACCGGTAGTCTCGCTATCAACTACCACGGACTTTTGGCTGACACAAAAACTCATATAGAAATATGCCTCGGTCTTCAATTGACAAAGTAATGACAGCATTGGGATGATTTCCTTCAACGAAGACTTCACAAATAAAGCAAAAGCCCAAAAATTTCTCAAGATGGCACAATACAAGTAATCATCGGCTATGTTGAAATCATTCACATACATTTGATGTTTCGCAAGCCCGAGTGGATCCTTCATGCGATGTGAAGACTTCTTTGAATCGTCTTCTCTTCTGCCTTGATAACGTCGATAACTTTTTCGAGTCGATTGGAATATGTATAGACCCCCGTACGTTGACCTCAAAACGTTCTCTTCTTCAGCCTGCTTGTTGTGGGAGAAGCCGGTCTCTGCAGGTACAAGTTGAAAAGTCGGGATACTTGTATTTATTTTGAGGAGGGAAGTGGAGAGTATGGTATGTGGAAGGAAGCTTTCGAAGCTTGTAGGCACTCTTTGGTCGTTTCAGAATCGGGATCCTATCACCAACCTATTGTATCCAAAATGAGCGTCGAGCCGATCAAGCGATGCTGAAGCGCAAGTCTTGGGTATGAAGTTAAAGAAAGTTATCGACAAAAAATGAAGCCACAAGACGTCGGATTGGTTCGAGATCCAGTTCAAAGTCGAGAAAGGCTGTGGTTGAGAAAGGAAGTCAGGGTTCGGTAGATATTTTTGATAAACAGGAAGGAAGGATCTAAAGTGACATTTCGAGCCACACCAGATTTGTTTGAGCCAGTTAGTAAGGTCAACGGCCTAATTGATCAATGCTCCGTATCCTGATTGGAAACAAGTCAATTATGAATTTGAGGGGGCTTCCTGATGGATGGGTACGCGGTACTTTCTCATCGTATAAATGAGGGGATGGGGGCACATAAACGAAGTACGTACTTGGAACAATGCAGTGCATCCAAGGCACTCCAGATACTCAAGGTACTCGGGACTCTATGCGACTCGTCAATTCGATAATTTAACTGGCTGAGGGGCATAAATCTTGCAGAAAGGGCCTTCAATCTGGACAAAAAGTTTCTTTTACCTTGTCCTCCGATTATCCATGATCCATACCATACCACTTAACCCATGGATAAGGTCGCCCGCCATACAAAATGTTTCCCCTGGCCATGCATGGTGATGAAAAAGAAAAGACATCCGATCGTGGTCAGACTTGGAAAGTGGTTCATATTTTTGGTTCACTTGGTCGCCCAAAAAGGTCTCGAGTGTTATTTTTTTTTTGCGGGTCACGACATTCACAGGGGGTTTCAAAAATGTCATAGGTATGATGGATTTTTTGGTCTCTTTTTGAGATGTTCAACTTCGGATAAATCGCGATGTTATTGGTCGGTTGATGAGTAGGCTAGACTCATTAGCTGGACATCGGTACTTGAGAAGAATATCAAAGCAGCAACAAGTCGGTGGTGTATGACTAAGTATGTGCAGCGCTGTCAGCCAATCATGTGATTGGAAGAGTAATGATACTGATGGCCGCTTTCAACAATTGACAATTGAGTCCCGTAGCTGCGTTTCTTATCATTATGCAGTTGATTTTCTGGGATTACCTTAGTCACCAATCATCTCTCATCAATCCACTCAGCCTTCCATCAAAGCAACTCCAGCTACTGCCAAGTTGCCATCCCATTTCAGCGCTACAACGTCCGCATCGCATGAACGGGTGAATCCAGGATACTGTACAAGCGAGAATGGGAGACGACAACATCTTAACCTTACTTGAGTGACAACAGATTACATACTCCGTACACGCTTTGTTGCACTTGATCATATATCATGGAGCTCATCCGCATCAACCACGTACATGTACGGTACACTCGCTCACCGGAAGGAGTACACATGGTACGGACTCACCTCCACACCAGCGAAACGCCGGAAGCTCTTTTTCATAAAATCTTCCTAAATCCTCGAATTATCTCAATATCTTCAATCCCTTTTCCACTTTTCTAACCACTTTCCCATTTATCACATACAGTCACAATCCCACCAATCTTTACCCTTGTCACCCTCGTGGTATTCCCATCCTAGACTCAGTCCGAGCAATCTTATTCCACTGTTTCAGATTGAAAAAAGAAGAAGGATTCTAATTCGCTTCACCGCAGGGTCAAGGATTACATAAAATCTGAGCGTTGCCATTCCTTACAGGGGCCAAAACCCCCATCTTTTAACCATTCAAGGACAAACTTACTGTACCTAGGTATCTTCAAGCCCTGAACTGGAGGCTTTAGAATTGTTCCAATAGGCATCTATGAAAGAACATTCCCTTCTTAACTAATATATACGTACATACATACATCACCTCAGACTTCCTTTTCTTTTCGCCATTTTCCTATTCAACTTTTAACTTTTTCATCTGATGTATCATAAGTTCAGGAGGTTGGGATTCTGATGTCAGCTCTAGTCTCGCAGATCTTGCATTGGCGAAATGCTATGTACGGAGTACAAGAAAAGAGAATATGCAGGTACACATCTTGCATCTCATTACTCGTCAATCCTAGCAAACTGGAGGGGGAAGAAGAAAAGATACATTATTACCTACGCAGGGCGTACAAGCAAGATATCGGATTTTCATCACACCGTCTTTCCGTAGGTGACAAGCCAACTTTCTCAAGAGGTCAGGTAATACGAGATCGTATCTCTTTCTCCTGTCTTCTTACTAAAATTCTCCGACCACGCTCACCGTCCTCACATTGTTCCCATCGTGATGCAACGTTTTTCTTTCAATTGCGCAACCTCATCGAGAACATTTTTCCTAGCGCATATCTCCATATTTCCCATATGCAATACCCCAAGGGTGGAAATGGTGTTAGTACCCAAATCAAGCGCCTTGAGGCATTTCCTAGCGATAAGCGGAAATGAACTATGGGGCTTTTTGCCATAATTACCCTAGCATTCAATTTACGGAGATATAATGTTATACAAAAACTTCAAAATATTATTTGCCTAGTTTCGAATTTATTAATGATCGGCCCAGATTTGACTTTGGGGTCCTCACACTTGATATCATCACGGTGGAGATATATTTGAATAAGGAGGATGCAAAATGAGTCAAGTGACGAAGCTTCATTGAGTTGTGGAATTATGAATGGCATATTTTTCATCTCCAGTCAAGGCGCGATACGCTTTTGGATTGGGATTATTCGTTTCGCTGCGCATCCTTTCCATATCTGCGTGGAAACTTCTACCAACACTATCCGAAATTGCATGCCGGCTTAGCACTTCTGGAGATTTTCAAGCGTTATTTCTGTGTCTCCTAAAGTTCTCCTATTTATTCCCCCAATCCCTCCGTGAATGAAATTAACTTCATGTTGGCAAAGTAATCCTGGGTGTCGTGATCCCGAAAATTCATTCTTCCATTCTTTTACTGTGGAACGTGGTTGCCAGCGCAGTAAACGAGTCCTTCATTGATTCCGGCAGTGGTTCGAGGCTGCTGCTGTACTATGTTTAGTCTTGTCCCACGAAGTACCTTCTGATGAACACACCACGATGTTGTGGGACATGGTACTGGATCCTTGGGTTGGCTTTCGATGTAGGTACCGCGATCATCCTAACATCCTACCGGCATATATGTATGTCTCATCCTTACTCGTATCTCCGTATCACTTCCATTTTGAGCCTCTCAATTGTCATTGCGGTGAAACTTTTTGGTGATACCAATCACGTTTATCGTTCTAAGGTTTAACAAATGCCAAATTACCTCCTGCTACTCATTACACGTGGTTTAATGTCTGGCCAAACGTTTGGTGATACAGCGAATTGTAATTTCACTTATGTTTTCTATTTTCCTTGGACTTCGTCATTACGCGAAATCTCTTAGTTTTTATTCTCCCGTTGGAGGGAATCGGATATAGCAGGTTGAGTTAGGTGGTACCATGGGCATCATTCACAGTAACAATCCACCCATGTCATCGCAAAATTTCCATATGTCGTCAGTTATCGTCTCCTGAAATTATTGTTGTTCTCTTCCATTCTAACTATATACCTAAAACTCTTTCGTCCGCACTATCGGAAGCGGGATAGTGGAGGAAAAAGAATAACAATACTTACTGTAGTACAGAACACCTCCTTCCCCCATATCATAAGTCAGCTCACATTAGGGTTCCCTCTGGGCTGGCTACTCCGCCAAGTATCCAATCTCAAAAGCCCATCTTGATTCCCCATTTCCCTTTTTTTTTGATAAAAAACCAACACTCAGAGCCCCATCTCCAGCCTCAACCTGACCAGTCACTATCACGTGTATTGAGAATATTACAACATAAAAATAGTATATTAGCTTAGATATATTATATATACAAACCATGCCTTACATCGACTCTAACACATAATAATCTAATAATCAATTAAAAACCAAACCAAACTAAAATTCCAACTCAACTTTTACCCTTGCGCACCGCGCAGTAACACAGTCCTTTTTATACTTGACTATCTCATTACCACACTGGTATCTAAAGTCCTGTTGAAAAAGTACGGGTTTCAGGGTAAATGATACTTCTGTCTTCCATCTTCTGACTTATGATGATGGATGGTAAGTATCCGTGTATACATCTCTGGATTGCTGACGATAATAAGGAGGGGGCTAAAGAGGAATTGCTTTTGGTATAGTGGGCGGGGAAGGGGAAGGGGGGAGATGCGGATATGGTGTATATGTATTTATATGATAAAGGGATATTTATGGATTTTTGAAAGATTATAAATTGGGATTATGGGATTATTGGATTATTGGAGGTAGATTGATTGGTTTTTTTTCTCTTATCTATTTTTTAAATTCGTATATAGTATTATTGTAGTGTAGTATGGTACCATAGTTTTAGAACAAGTAAGTCAGTCAATCAGAATATTCAAATCTATCCCAATATACAAAAAGTTCAGAAAATAAATTTGTTTTATATCTAGCCTGCCAGTTTGGATTATTAAATGCACTAGATCTCCGTTCGTGCTGAAAGGTGTATTGTCTAATAAGGAAAAAAAAACCATCTTCTCACCGCAAAATGGCTCGCAAACTACCCTCCAGAAATCGGTCCAGTTTTCGGATTTTAACACGAGAAATTATATCTAGATATCTTGCCGCACGCTTGCATAGGCAGTTTTACATGATACACTTGTAGCACTGATTATGTCTCCAGCACTGTCTTTAGCACTGTCTTTGAGAGTTATCATGGCAAGAGAGTTTAAGAGATGAAGACGCAATTTTGTGTCTCGCTGAGATGGAAGAAACATATTCTCGTGGTGGGTGTATGCTAGTGATATCAATAGTGGCTGTAGCGGCGACTGAGAAGGAGAAGGGGAGCAGAAATAAACGCACTACCAATAAAAATCATAAAAGTCTAGAAGAAACGATACTAGACCTACTTAGTAATAGCGGCATATAAATCTTATATCCAGGAAGATTTTTAGTTTATATAGTCCTAGTTCCAAGTCTGAAGGATACATACAATATTAATACTAAATCCAGAGCAAAATTGTCGACAGTTAAACTTATATATGCGATACTGGTATCGGTGGTATTTGTAGGATTTATATTATTTGGAGATTGAAGAAACTGCATGGTTGTGTATGGTTTCAGAATCTGATGTTGTGTTTTGTGTTTGAATGTTTTTGGTGGTGGGTAGGGAGGAGTTGCTGCTATATATAGTGTTGGAGGTAAACGTAGCGATGAGATTGGGGGAATGGCTGAGAAAAGATATGTTCTTTGTTAGTTTGTTGGCTAGTGGAGGGTGAGGATATATTAGCGATATTTGCTGTATGGTATTTGGCTGGAGCATAGTAGGCTAGATTATCAGCATGCGTTGGACATAGTATCGGCACTGGCAAACACTGCCTATATCAGCGAACCATAACTTTAGTTTATAGCGTGCCGTATATGACTTGTTTTGTTTTTACATCCCCATTGTAGGTTAATATTTCTATTTAGAGATGAACATCAGGATGATTAGGAGATAGGGAATGGGAATCAGTCGCCAATCTTGTGAATAACAACTCGTGCTAATGAACATATAGTCAGTAGATTCACCGTACATTTCAGAGATTCTTAAACGCTCGTAAAGAGAATCGGAGCCCTGCTGTTAGATTACTCTAGCTTATATTTTATGGGCTTCTTAGAATACCACCTCATGCAACAGCATCACCTAAACTCCCTACTTCAGCGAATGCTTCACAGAAGTCAAGTACTGAAAACCATGTATCGTCGAGATTTACTGCATAGGCGAATCATATAGCGCTTAATACGGGTCGCTGGCTAGGATTTGGTAATCTGAGATATGTGAGCGATACAATAACAGTGTAAAACATTGGGTGTGTTCTAGATTTCAAATAAACTCAACAACCGAAAGTCCCTCATTTTTTGACTGTGGTATAAGTGTGGGATGCCTTGACTGCAAGAAGATAACTCCTGAGGTTTAGGTTGACATAAATCTTGATCTGGTCTCTTGTGACAGTGTTTGTTTGGATCATCGAGTCATGCGTGAATTGCATCTTGAGAAAAGACATTTTTGTTTCTGTTGGTGACCGTCACCACATTTACGAAGACTGCTCGTGTTTGAGCCTGTTCAGATAGATTGCATGCAGGAGCACCAAGGAAGTCAAGAGCAGCTGCGTTATAACAACTGATATTTTCAGCAACACCACCGGTGTTAGACATTACCCATGCATCATGGTAGCCACCTTCAATTTTGCCTTAGCTTCGGCTTCAAAGGTGCTGCTGAGATCTTTGTAATTAAACCGTTTCGTTCCAACCTCTTTGATAACATATGTACTCGTGGCAGCTGGCGGTATATCGGTGCCAGTTGGTATAAAGTGGTGGGGAGGTTCGCACCTGAATAGGGGAGTAGCGAATTATTTATGATTAGGTCTGCACGAAAGCACATCGCGACAGAATAGCAGTCGTTGCAAGAATTCGAAATGCAACCAAATTGTCATTAATCCCAACCTGAATCATGGTAGAAATAGTGCAGTAGGTAGGTATAATAAGCCTTGCCGAATTCATTTTTACCTCTATGAGAACCATTACACGAAAACCGTGCCATGCGATGTTGACGTAACGACCTCCATTATTACAAAAGCAAGATTCAAGAAATAATATCAAAGCTACGCTGTTCATTGTTTTGCCATGGCCAAGAAATGCACAAAACAGTGGCGATACTAACTGACCATAAATAGCGCCGGAATTTACGTCCTATTTTACACGTTGAGTTCCTTCGGTATTGCTCCCATTTTTGGCAGCAAATTCGAACGCATCCTCCTCTCCCTTTTCCCTCCAGCCAACCAAATGCATTCGACCCAGTACTCGGAGCCGCCTGTCGCATGCTAGCAGAATGTCGTCGACTCTGCCTTGAGTTCATTTACACTATGCGTACTTTGTTCCATACTAGCTGCTGCAAAATTTATAGCTACCCAACTAGAAGTGGCATTTTCATCAAGGATAATTCTGAGGCCATGGATACGAACCTTCTTTCTTTAGACCGTTTCCACGAGACTCGAGGTCACTTGATCCCATTGGAGAAGATGTTTTCGTGAGATCTTACCTTTGTGCAAAAAACCGGGGCACTCTAGTGGAGAAGCCTACATCATCGCGAGCGGGAACGGTTGTCTTCGAGGTGTACTTACCAACACACAGGTGTACGTCATCCTCCTCCACGGATGCAGAAGGAAATTCTATTATTCGAATAGGCGACAAGTAGAATGAGTACTTGGGTATTATCTTGTGATGCGTATGAGGGTGTAACATTTCTTGCGGAGAGATTTCGGGAAAATCAAGATGACGGTGACTATGGATGAGAGGCTGGAGATGATGGAAGCTTTTGCTGCTGTTCTATGACAAGGAGGGGATGTAGAAGAACTTGGGGATGAATACTGGAATGGGGGGATGATGAATGTTTGTGGGATGTCATGGAAGAAGGCCAAAATTACACTCTTTGATGGATAGATCTCCAATTACCACATTTAATCTCTTCTTTAAGTGCAGCTTTCTTTTAGCATGACATTAACGCGCATGTCTGCGTGCTTCTCAACTTCCATTGTGATTAATTTTCGCTTGTAAATTCTCACACATATTTGTGAACAATCTCTATATCCTCTTGATACTAATTGTTTCATAAAAAATGGTTCTTTTCATACCCAAGTACCGACCAAGAGTTCCATGGACGCAATCTCTCTTATACTAGAGAAGAAATTTGGAAAGAAAAAGAAGCTAGCGGACTTAAAATCGATTTAGGTAAATACGCATAGCTGTGCAAAAACCATAGAGCGGCATAAGTAGTGATATGGCATCACCACCATCCATGAAAAGAATTTGGCATGCAATTTTGGTGCCTATGAAAACTAGAACATAGAAGACCAGCCACCCGTTCCTGCAAATTCTTAATGGTTGCATCACCTTTCGAGCCTCGAATATACTCGAGTATGCAATTTTCGACACTGTCAAGACATAGATTCTAGTCTTGTTGGTATCAATCAACATTGAACCCCAGAAAACAGGTGAAATTAGACTACTTGGGCAGAGGACTAGAAAGTGCCTCGGTATCAAAGCATGCCTTGACTTTCGCCGTACTGACAACATTTATTAATTTACCAGCGGCATGAAATAGAAAAATCAAAAGACATTGGAAATTCTGTAAGTCAAACAAAAAGGAAATCTAGCTGTTCTCTACCTTCATTAGATGCTGCAGGATACAATTAATGGACAACATGCGAATGATGAGGGTACACGACCATTCAAGTGATAAACGAAACGAATACCATTAGGTCAATGAAAATCTTCAATGTCCCCATTCAAATTAGACAACCAAATGGAGCTTGCCTAGATGCCTAGGGATTCAACTTTGTGTGTGGTTTGTTCATCCATGGCTCACAGGTGGGTTAAAGAATGATATATCACTCGAGGAGACTTTCATCGATGTATAAGTGAGTGAGCACGACATAAGGATATTTAAATTCATGACAATTGTTAATCACTAGAGACCTTTTTTATGACAGAAACCAACGACAGATATATCTATTTGGCAGTCATAAATTCAACACAGTACAGTGTCAAGCTTACTAAGCATGGTAAGGCTACTTAACTGTCCCTCATATTCCGGTGACCGAAACCAGCAAATGTGAAGCTAAGCTTCAGTACTTGCCGCGTCAAGGTTGACAACCTAGAACTCTCAAACAACTCCTCAACTTCTTCATCATCTCCATACCAAAACAACAGTTTTACGCTCTTTTTTGTAATTGTTCGTTTGACTTGATACCCCAAAACTCAATCAATTATTATTTGCAATAATGTCGGACGGACAGATTCGCAAGCCTGACAAGGACTTTTCCAAAGAGGTGGACACACAGCTTCCAGAAGCTGAGCAGCTAGCACAGGTACATCTCTTTTATGGATGGAATGAAATACAAAATTCTCTAACTTACTTTACTCTATTAGACAAATGTGCAAGCCGCCATTGAGAAGCTTACGGTATTGGAGAAACAAACAAGACAGGTCAGACCGAAACACTTTACACATCAGCGCACGCCATTAACATTTCCAACAGGCATCGGATCTTGCATCAACATCTCGAATCCTCGTCGGAATTGTCACTATCTGCAAAAATGCTGGCGATTGGAGTTTATTGAATGAACAAGTTCTGTTATTATCGAAGAAACATGGCCAACTCAAACAAGCTACAACCAAAATGGTACAGGTGGTTATGGAGCTTTTGGATTCAACACCAAACCTCGAGACAAAACTCACAGTTATCGAGACACTGCGAACGGTCACAGAGGGAAAGATCTTCGTCGAAGTTGAGCGTGCCCGAGTTACTAAAATCCTTTCCGACATCAAGAAGGAACAAGGTGATCTCAAATCTGCAACCGACATCTTGTGCGAGCTGCAAGTCGAGACATTTGGATCGATGGAGAGGAGGGAGAAAACGGAATTTATCCTGGCACAAGTCGCATTATGTATAGAGAGCAACGACTGGACACAAGCTGGAATCTTGAGTCGGAAGATCAGTACCAAATATTTGGCAAGAAAGCCAAAGAAGACTCCGGAGCAATTAACGAAGGAGGCAGAGGATAGGGAGAAGAGAAGAAAAAAGGGAGAGGATGTTCCAGAGCCAAAGGAGGACGATGTTACAGATCTCAAATTGAAATATTACGAGCACCAAATCACTTTGGCGAAGCATGATAACAAATATCTTGATGCCTGCAAGCATTACAGACAGGTGCTTGATACGGAAGCTGTCGAAGAGGATCCTCAGAAGTTACATTCGGTAAGTTTGATACTTCCACTCTCTTGAAGAAAAAGCTAATATTTGCAGGTCTTGCAAAGAATCATTTACTATGTCATCTTAGCTCCTTATGATAACGAACAATCCGATCTCCTCCACCGCGTACACAAAGATACTCGCAATAGCCAAGTACCACTCGATTCCCAGCTTCTCAAGCTATTCACGGTTCCAGAGCTTATGCGATGGCCCGAAGTTTCAAAAATATTTGGACCACACCTTTGCGAGACTGATGTTTTCGACGTTTCAGAAGGTCAATCTGCCGACCCCAAGGCGCACAAACGTTGGGAAGATTTACGCAAACGTGTTATTGAACACAACGTTCGAGTGGTCGCCAAATACTATACACGAATTCAAATGCCTCGATTGACTCAACTTCTTGATCTGACCGAAGACGAGACGGAGAAATATATTAGCGAGTTAGTCACTGCTAAGACTGTCTTCGCCAAGATCGATAGACCTGCTCGTATTGTCAACTTTGCTAAACCAAGAGATGCGGATGACGTTCTTAATGAATGGAGTGGAAATATGAAGAGCTTGTTAGGATTATTGGAGAGAATTGACCATTTGATTACGAAGGAGGAAATGATGGCTAGGATTCAACCAACCAAGTCATCAAAGGGTTCAAAGGCTGGAAAGGTTAAGGCTTAATGATCTTTTCTAATCTACCATTAATGATACCTGCCGCTTTGTACAATTATTCTAGATTCTAATGACATGAATCTTTTATGCCTATGTCTATGATGTCCTATATCTATTCTAGCCTGTGACTCTATTGGCATGAAGAGGTGTCTCTTCTCGTTTTTATGAAAACCTCTACTTCTCACTCAAAATGGCACATCCATATCCTCGACGCTCTCCTCGACCACCGGCTTCTTTTCATCCAAACATTTTACCATAAACCCAACAGCTACATTCCCAAACTCCTTTCCCATTGGCACAAAATGTCCTCCCGGATGAAAACACACTTCCCTACTCCCCTCCTCACTCGCCTCCACCAAAGCCATACTCCTATGTTCTTCTACCACAGTATCCAAACTCCCAATAACATGCAAAACCCGCGTTTTCAGAGGTGGATTATAAAATGCCTCGTATCCTTCATACGGCGCATAGAATCCAGAATACAAAATACAAAACTTCAGCGGGGGTTGACGAAGTTGTTGTTTCAGGGTTGTGAAGCAGGCAGGATAAGGAAGAGCCTCAGAGGGGTTCTTGACACACTGAAGAGCAAAAGCACTCTCGCGATTCATCTCCAATAAACTCGCTACGAAATACGCGGCGCATGCGCCTTGGGAAAATCCGATCACGCCGTCAATTCCTCCCGCTTCTTGGATCGTGCTCGCGATTACTTCGAGCCCTTTTTCAATGCCGGCGTATCGCGCTCCGCCCGTCTCCCGCTTCCACCATCCGTATGCGTCGGTTGGTGCGAGGGAGGGATCGGATGTCGGCGTATAGCCTGGTATGTCGGCTGGTAGGAGGGGGATTGGTCCCGTGGGGTAGAGGAGTTGGATGCCGCCTGGGTAGATGGGGTGAGAGGGGGGGAATTGTCGGTTGAGGAGTTTGGTTAGGGCTTTGGTTTTGGAATTGAAGGTTGGGCCGGATTGTGTGTAGCCTTTTGGGTGTTAGATGCTTGAATTGGTCTGTGAAGAGTAAGGGAGAGGGTATATACCATGTATCATTAAAATCTTAAGTTTCCTAGGTCCAGACCCCTCTGTAGGTGTTGTGCCATTTGCAGTCATATTTCCAGTTTTTGTAGAAAATCCGCGAGAACGTGAAGATATTAAGGATCTAGAAGAAAGAGAGAATGTATGAGTATTAAAGGAAAAAGAAGTTCGAGAGAGGGAAAATGGAAAGGCATGGTGCATTTTGAGGGACGATGTATCTGAATGGAGATAAGGAGGGGATATGACAAATTCGGGTCAGCCTCGCCCTAGGCTTATTTTGGGCCGGCGAGGTTGTAGGATCGGTGGGATGGAATGAGTTTGGGTTAACATCTTTGCATTTATGGACACTTTTTTGAGATGTGATGAGTGGTTCATGAGTATTGGTATTGATGTAAGACTTTGAGGTTTTGGTGCTATTGGTATAGAGTTGGTTGTTCTGCAAGGCTTTATGCTCGTGTACGACTTTCTTGTGGATGTAAAATCCCTTAGAAAGAAAGACCTGGAAAATCTCCCCTAGTATTTATTGCTCGAGCATACAGGTCCTAAAGTTTATTGACACAGAAACCTGAAGTGTCATCATCTCTCGCATCAATATATATTGCATCGGAAAGTCGAGAGGAGTGCTCGTCGCTCCTATGGCTCCACCTCCTCAGATTAGCGAAAATCTCGACTTCCCCTTTGAGCCTTCATCTTATGCTCATCCTAAATCTAGCATTCAAATTCAAACTAGCACTACAACTCATCCGTGTTGAAATAAGTTCTTCAGCTTCATCATTAATTCCGTTGATGGTGATGGAGGTGCCTAGTTTTTACCAACATTCTAATTCAACATGTGGAACTTTTCGCGCACTTCGAGACTCGAGCTCCCTTAGTCTGAATGGTTTAGAGAGCGACGTTGAAGATTTAGGGCTTGGCTTAGTACTTTTCCCCGGAAGAATGTTTAGATGCCTGGAAATCCAAAAGATGTACTCCCCTTTGGTTGCATGGATAGTTGTCATCACACAGGTTGTGGGCATGTTTTTATGCAAATTATCCTGTTTCATCACCCTTTGTCACAGTAGTCAAGGCACATCATCTTGTACTGAGATAAAGGATGTCAAATGCTACGCGGTATAGCAGGAAGAAGCCTTTCTGTCTTGAGAGTTTTTTCACGCTTCAACCCCAGTTCCTGATGTGTACGAAATCTTGAGATGAAGGAGAAGCGGAAGTTCTGATATCATTTGCGCGTTTCTACATCTTTACAGTCGGCTCAAAAGGGATAATCATCAAGGACAAGAATCTGATTGTTTTCACTTTTCACAAGGCTCCATACCTCTAAGATTTGACGACGCCTTTCCCAAGTGGGAACCGAAGCAACATCGGGGATCTACCCGGAAGTAAACTATGAAGCCTTATCGTACGTTCGGGGGGCAACGAGGAAGACCGAGATTGTATTTCTATTAATGACATTCGTTTAACGTCACTCGAAAATAACATGTAGTCTTGTATATTTTTTGTGGCTATCTGATCATCAACTGACCGTACGGGTCGATAATTTATGTACCAGTCTACTAGATTTTTATGGAAAAAGTCATCAAGTGATCTTAAATCAGACGTGCCTATGAATTTTCGTAATAGTTTCTGACTGATTCGAGGAAGCAGATGTGCAGGGGGGCGATAGCATTAAAAATCTGGGGAGCATCTTGATCCCGAAAACTCCATATTACCCGCGCTGTACTTTTTTTGTTTACATGATTTAGCTAGAGCTTTGGTGGTGTAGAGTCTAGGTTGGTCGGGAAGCTGCCGCGGGAAAAAATACTCGGATCCTATGCGGATCGGACGCTATAGATCTGCCCAAGCGGATCCAGAGAGCTAAAGCAATTAGAAGAAGCACTCCAGAAAAACACTTTCACGAACTGTGGAAGCACAGGCATTCGCCATGTGCATCATTCAAAAGTCATCTCACACCAATCCTGTAGATAGGTTGATTCAAACCTCTGCTACAAAGACTCGGATACGATTAACCCCTCCACAATTGCTCAATGCTTTGGACACAGGTTCGCAGCACTGCTTGAACATACGTGAACATCAAACCTGCCCTCTTACCGTCCTGGTTATTGCATATCAGGGGAAGGAGAGCAATGAGGCACACGAGACTTTTAATGAAAAAATAATGGCCGAGATTTTTGATCCCCTTCGCAGACAGAGAAAGTCTGCATTCCATTTCTCAGCTCGGCATATTACCGGCAATCATTTAGGAACCAGATCTGGCTTGCATCGGTTTTCAAAGTGCAGAACATCGTGTCGCGATGATGAGTTATTTGACCTTGGTTGAACAAGGCAATCATTGCAATTACCAAGCTTTAACATTAAACGCCCTTCGTACCAGTATCCGAAATTTCTGGTCCAATATAAGATTAGAGAAGTTGCAGCATTGTCATGTCGCGGAATCCTGCCTGTTCCTCAAATCAAATAAAAAGAAACCCCTTGAGGCTTTTCTGCGGTTCTTCCCACAGCCTAATAAAATCAAAAAGTCCAATATTTGACTTCATTTAGAAAGTACCTTCAACTCATAATTATATAATACACAATCCTATCTAGGCAATGTTGGTAACCACCTCTCCTTTCACCTAAAATGAGGCTACTGGAACTCAAGCGAGATCATAATACACGCCACGACAGCCTTGACCTCATAAACTTTCAAATCAACCACCGAGAGCCCTGCATTAGGGCTTAATTGATGCTCTTATCCACGGCGGTTAAAAGAAAAAGCTGGTGCTCATTAGTAAAAATTGGTAATGACAATTCCCCATTTGCAACGATAAAATCCATCCTAGTCACGTAGTCCAACAATGAAGTATCATTGTGAAAAGAACAGCAGCACCACCCAAGGAATTTTCTGTGAGCAGTTTTACAGAAATTATTCTGGAAGGGACTCATAAAATCAAGATGCGAGATATAAATGTAGTCAACTTTTCTAAGGAGATGATCAGTCGAATGTTCAAAATAATCAGTTTAAATCAGCTTATCTACCCAGTAGTAGCAGCCAATCTTCATGCCCCTCATTCCTCCCAGGGATCAGCTGTTGTCTTTGAGTGATCGCCGACTCTTGTCTCCTTAAATCTTGAGCTGGAGACTAATCATCAATATGGCTTTAAGCTTTTCATGATTACCAGGGCCGAAGAGCTTCATTATTCTCCTGGGAGCTCTGGAATCCAGGCCTTGTTGACAAGTATCATATAAAATGACTTGATCTATGCTCATTCATGCTCGGTGTGAGGCATGACAAGCGGGGAACTGGTTTAGAAGTGAAGGCTGCGGGGATTGCGGATGTGTGCAGAGGTGCGGAAGGATTTGAAGGAGGTGGGATAATGAGACATTGATGGATGTATTAAAAGCTAGAACTAGCTACAGGAGTAAAATCTGTGTCTTTAAAAACTTATCGTACCCAATATTTCAAAGCTCAATTTTTATCTACGGAGAATTTCTTGATGACTTCGGGATAACAAAATAAAAAAATTGATAAATCGTGATTGATATCGAGTTTACGTGCCCATAATAAGTTACATGATTAATCATGATCAACAGTCTTGCAATCAGATTAAATATCCAAAGTGTATTGATCCAATACTTCAGTATTTCAATTGATTAAACGAAGGGCAATTATATATTATTCCTAAATCAAACTCCTAACACCAAAGAAATACCGACGAAGAAAAGCTGCATAAAGTTTAGATCATACTGCAAATCTCCGTCTCCTAAGTCAAATGTCTCGCTGTTATATCCCCTAGTATTCTTTTCCCAATATCCAAGAATCTCATCCCATAGCCATATTCCCTCATCACGAACTCAAAGTAGTGCCCCAGCCCTTAATTAAGGGTATCAATTCCCCGCAATAACTCCTCTCAAACTTAACATACGTCTTCCTTTCTCCGAAACTCCACGCTACAGCGTTCATCTCCTCCCTGTCGTAACTAGGTGCAAATTGCACAAATCTTTCCAATTGTGCATTTATGGCCGGCCACTTTTTAGCCGATCTTTCAGGCAATTTCAATGCATAATAACCCACCCTTTCGATATCCCCGCTGTCGATGTTGATTGTGACTGCGAATGTATATCCCACTGCGTTCAGAAACTCTCGCATTTCAATAAATTGGGATTGACTAGGTGGTTCCGCGCCGGCTAATGCGTTGAAAGCTGTCGCTTGTTGAAAAGATATAGGACCTTGGGCTCGGAAATATAGATTGACAGTTTGTTTATGGTAATCCACAGCCACATGTCGCACTTTCTGCAACCCCAATTCTTTGAACCTCTTCTCATGTTGTCTCACACTTTCTGGTACACCTTCGGCGCCTAATATATCATCAAGAGGTCTCATCCCACCAAAGTAAACCCATGCCTTTACCAATCCCTTCTCAGCGTCAAAATCGCATGACTCTTCGGGTGTCCCATCGTACAGCGAACTCCAAGAAGTAACTAGTTTCCCTAATGTATTGGCAATATCAGGAGACAGGAGACCGGCAGATGCGGCAATGGATACGGTATCTATTGGTTCCCGGGAATAGAACCTATAGTTTAAAGCATCACCTGGACGATCCGTTACGCGCCAGAGAACAACACCATTGTGGAAGGAGTGGGAATATACAGAGAGGGCCTCAATGGTTGTGCGCTCGGAGTATGGTGCATTGATTGCTGCTGAGAGATTCCGAATATCGTCTAGGAAGCGCGATTGGCTGAATTTTGAAGGCTTGGAGATCAATTGAACAACCATTTCGCCTTTGAAGTAACAGATCTTTAAAGAGACACGACTATCCCATGACTATGGTTCTGGGAATCCAAGGATTTATACCCAAATAAACTTCCCCAAGCCCAAGTAGTGGTTGCGTGTGACCATGTTATAATCTCGGCACTCATGCAATACGACTAAACCGGTATTCAACCCCCAAGTCTTGTAATGGTTTTGATTTTGATTTTATGATGAAAATCTTCAATGGTCCACTCAGAAATGGAATGATTATATTGCGGAGGACCAAAATATGCAAAACACAAGGATTGAATTCTCACCGCCATGTTTCCAGCATTACCCGATGCATGGAATCTGCAGAAACTCCCTGAACCGTGGTAATGGGATGATGTCTTGATGCATGGAAGTATTTCCCCATGTATTTGGTGCGAGTTTGCTGTTCGTGTATGGGCAAATGTGACGTTAGATGTGGAGACTCAACCTTTACCGGTGCTATGGTGTGGAGCGGGATAGCCTACTCGGGATTATGCTGGCTCGGTTAATCTCCGAAGACCAGGAATAAGCTGAAATCTGATTACATACCACAACTATCTCTTTCTAATATTAAACACACCGGTTATGGTTTTGCCTATAGTCTCCATAAAAGGATCAATGCCGTACTCAGGAAGAAGTTCAAGCACACATTCGGTGTAGAACTTGAAAAGGGAGTCAAAGAAACATTCGACTTAGTTTTTTGATGTGGGTCAAACTTGATAACTCTTTGGACGATATCGGACGAGCGACTGGAAATAAAACACAACATTCAAATGCATCAACTTGTTATCAAGTTTCATCATTCTTTAACACTTACCCACCCTAAGCTCGGTGTCGCAGTTCTTTTCCGCTTTCTCTTTGCCTCCTTGGCGGCCGGAAAATCATCGTCAAAATTTGAAGGAGTCAGCTTGTGTCTTGTTCAATTTCGAATTTGAGGAAGGGGGCTCTTGGCGCGGACTTCGGACTATCAACCTGTTCTTGTGGTGCTTCGACTCGGGTCGAAATTGATTCGAAACTATCTTTGCCTTTCGTAAAACCTCTTGTCACCAGTCTTCCTTCCACCTGGTAAACTCTAAAGGTCGAACCCGGCGAGCCGGTAAGCATCTTTATTGGTTGGCCGTAGCGTTCGTTCTTTGACGTTTGTGCGAACCTTGCGTAGATTATGAAATACGTATTCCTGGAGGCCATATGAATTTTCACCATGAGTACGATCAATGATGGATGGAAACCAAATCGTGGATTTTTATTGAGAAGAATGGATGAACTAAATAAGACAAAGAGAACGAAATAGCTTGAATCCTTTCTTCTCAGAGCAATTCGCACCATTTCCTTCAATAGTCGTAACATTCTCCGTGCAACTTGCTGTTTCTAGAGAACTTCAGAAAGCTTTGATAATCGCTTTCTAAAAAATAAATACTCATGAAAGTGGAACTTGAGTGCATATCGTCCTAGAAAGGAAAGAAACAGTTCAAGGTGAAACTTCGATATATCGCGGTCGAACTCATCATCTTCCGAAACCATTGCAATTTAGGGTTTTGCATCCTCATGGATAAATATAATACTCCCATGTCCAAAATGTGGGATGATACCTTGTCAACTTTTCATAAAATCAATGAAAATAATTTGTGGAGGGATAGAGCCAGAGGTCTATTAGGATTGTGATGATTTGAACGAGAGGGGGATCCGGGTTTGGGACGATCCGTAGCATGCAAGTCCGTGAAAAATTACGGAAGAGTTTGCATTTAAGTGGTGATTCCTGAAAAAGGGTTGTCCTGAGATCATTGAAGCTTCGAATAGGTAGAGAACATTGAGGGGCGAGAATAGGCTGGAACTAGAGGCCTGATCGTGAGGCTAGGTTTCTCTTCCTTTCTCCCTCGGGCTTTTTGCTGCGCACAGCATTGATGCGGTGCAGGTATTGCTGGTTCGTCGTCAAGTCTGAGAACGTGCGGTCTGGGCCCAAATAACTATGTATATATGTGGACGTTGAATGCACAATGTCAATTTGGAAAGTTTGCCGGGTATCTGAATTTATGCCAAAATAGAAGTATGCCACGTGTCTCTAATATGCTCAACAAATATACTCCACCAATGCCAACTCCTGTCATAATGCATCATAATTTCGTAATGCTCACCAACTTCAGAAACACAACTTTCGTTGTTTAGGGTCACTCGGGGTATTTCCTTTATCTTTTGATTTCTCCCCTGATTTAGCCTTTCGCAAACTAACCATTAGAGATTTATGGTTGCTCCCAGATGCGGCTGGTGTCCCAGGCGTCCCTGATGTCTCTTGTACTACATCTCTAATTGTTTGCCTCGATAGACAAAGATCTATGTGCTCATTAAATTCCCTTTCGTTTGTTGCTTGAGGCCGCTGACAAACAGGGCAATCCCACCATTCCTCTTCTACCACGGCATCATCTATGGGTTTAGGATTCGGCAGAATTTCCTTACCATGATGCCGTCGTGGATCATTTTCTTCGCGTTGACTTAAACTTTCCATTTTCTTAAGTTCTTCCTCCCGTTCTTGGCGCTCCGCATCTTCAAAGAGGAGTTCTTCGGGCCAAACTTCCCATTGCTCTTCTAACCCATTGTCTCGGAGATTCGAGGCTTTTCGTTTAATTCCAGATGAGAAGGATTTGCTCTCGTAATTGCTGATGCCATTCTCCGTAGGGTCTTGTTTTCGAAAACCAAAAAAGGCCATCGTGTCAGGCTTTTTTATGCTGACCAAATTTGTACACCGGAGCCCCATTAATCGCAAACTCATACCTGGGATTTCCGCCTCCAGTTTCTCCAGCATGGGAAGGGAATATGTGTACAAATCATCAGCTGAACAGACAGCTTTAGATGGGGCGGCCTGTCTTGTGAGTACCTCGTAAGTTTTCAGCTTCACTTTGAGAACTAGAGTTCGCCCCTTGAACTGTGTTCGTTGCATGTCTTTTTCCAGCTCTTCGGCTGTCTGTCGAAGTTTAGCTCGAAGTTCAGTAGGATCATCCATGTCACCAAATGTACTTTCTGTTCCGACGCTTTTGCGTGTGTACTCCTCGGCTGGTTTGACATCTGTTCTTCCGAGCCCAAGATAGCATTGCATGAGAAAGATAAATGTCTTGTCTCCAAATAATTTCGGTAGATACTGCCGCACATTATAGATGTCTCCACATGTATCTACCCCTATGGCACCTAACTCTCTCTCAAACACTCGACCAATTCCATTGACTTTACGAGTTGGGAGATCTCGCATAAATCTCATGATCTCAATTCGATCATTTGGGACACGATATTGGCCATTAGGTTTGTTCTTATTCGAACATATTTTGGCCTGATCATGTTTTGTTAGCATGTTTAAGTTAATCTCAGGGTTCCCAGAAACAGCTTGGTGATAATGAAGCCCTAACCATTATAAGCCGGCCCCTTGGCTTGCGGGATACACTCACTATCTTCGCATTAGCTGCAATACCAGCTGATATGGTAACCTTTGTCTTTTCATGAACCTCTCGTCTCAACTGTTCAACAGCAGCCTCCGGGTCGATATCATTCTTTTGACAGTATTCCGTGATATTGAGATATGCCTCATCGATACTCGCACTCTCGAACCTCGGATCATAGTCTACCAGAATCCCGCGAACTTCTTGCGCCTTCGCAGTATATTTGTCGAAGTTCAAAGGCACCTGAATAAGTTGCGGGCACAATTTCTTCGCTATGAACCCTGCCATCGCACTTCTGACCCCAAATCGTCGCGCATGGTAGTTGCATGTTGTAACCACTCCTTTTCCAACAGAAAACGGAACATTCTTCAATTCCGGGCGATCAAGCTCCTCTACCGCAGCGTAAAATGCATCGCAATCAATATGGACGATTGTTTGACTCAAATCTCTTGTGAGCTCGAGCTCCGCAATTGCAGTGTCTGCTCTTCGACGATCGTGAGCTAAGTCAAGCTTCTCCAATTCAACCTTCTTTGCCAATATTCGTTCAATCTTGACCGTCAAAGTTTTGTCCCGTTCCTCTTCATGGTTGAAATATTTGGATCCCTTTGAGGCGTTGTATATAATCTCGGAGACCTGATTATGGAGTCAGAATGGACAAACGTGTTTCAGTCGCGACATTCTTACTTTTGACTGGTCTACGGAATCTTGTCCAGATTTTGTAAGAGACGGGCCCAGTAAAGAGTATTTGAGAGACTTGTGCTCATTGTCGTCGTTTTCGGGAGTTCCTTCGGATGCCATGTCGCAGTGTCCATACTCGACCCATGGGGAATGTAGGAAACGCGAAAGGCATAATTATTTGACGCGCTGTCACGCTTCGATTGAAGACTTTTCTTACGTAAGCGATTTGAAATATTGCTTGGAACAAACCTCAGAACCCGGATATCCATATTTGTACCTAATGCAATAGTATTCTTGAAGACATTAGAAGATATCGTATTCAGTAGCATCTGGTAAGACTATATGGACTTTTCAAAAAGCAAAAAGGAAGTTCATGGTGGGATGGGAAAATGATTGTGAACGGACTCGGCTAAACTTACTCCGATATATTCGATTGATAAAAAAAAAGTTGAGCAAGCATGTTATGGAATAGATGAATGATCTTACAATCCAGTAGCAACCATGAGTATGCATAGAGTAGCCCGCGCTGTGGCTTCATCCGAAGCTTGCGCTGGAGCGCTACGTGGAAGTGTCTCGAGAACAAGATTTCTGTGCTTAAATGCCCCTGTTCAGAGGTTCGGGGCAAGAAATGCGTTACTCGGTGCTGGACTTGGAGCGAAGAGACATTTCTTTCAATCGCCGATTATTAGATCTGGTGTTGCCCAAGCTGTGTTAGAGAAGGCCGCAGCAGATCCATCAGCCCTTACTCAGGAAGCAATTGTTGATAACCTGAATGCTGCAGAGAGGGATCGATTGAGGAGGGTTAGGAATATTGGTATTGCAGCACATATCGACAGTGGCAAGACGACTGCCACAGAACGAGTCCTTTTTTATACTGGACGAATTAATGCTATACACGAAGTTAGAGGAAAGGATGCCGTCGGCGCAAAGATGGATTCTATGGAATTGGAGAGGGAAAAGGGTATCACAATTCAGTCTGCAGCCACGTTCTGTGACTGGATGAAGGTTGAGAATGGAAAGGAGGAGAAGTACCACATAAACTTGATCGATACACCCGGACATATTGATTTTACAATTGAGGTCGAGAGAGCTTTGCGAGTCTTGGATGGAGCCGTCATGATTCTTTGCGCCGTTAGTGGAGTTCAGAGTCAAACAATCACCGTGGACAGACAAATGCGAAGATATAATGTTCCTCGTATTAGTTTTATCAACAAGATGGACAGAATGGGTGCCAACCCTTTTAAGGCGGTCGAACAAATCAACCAAAAACTACGAATCCCAGCAGCAGCCCTTCAAGTCCCAATTGGTTCAGAAGACAGCTTCAATGGTGTTGTTGATTTGATCAGAATGAAGGCTATCTACAACGATGGACCCAAGGGAGAAATCATCAGAGAAACTGACGAGATTCCAGAGGAACTTAAGCAATTATGCAAAGAGAAGAGAGCTCTGTTGATCGAAACATTGGCTGATGTTGATGACGAAATTGCCGAAATCTTCTTGGATGAGAAAACTCCATCTATTGAACAAATGAAGGCTGCCATCAGACGTGCAACCATCAACTTAAAATTCACACCCGTCTTAATGGGAAGTGCATTGGCAGACAAGTCAGTGCAGCCCATGCTTGATGCAGTCTGTGATTATCTACCAAATCCTGCCGAAGTAGAGAACTTGGCGCTCGACAAGCGAAGAGCTGAAGCCCCCGTGAAGCTTGTCTCTTACAATGAGCTTCCATTCGTCGGACTCGCCTTCAAGCTTGAAGAAAGTAATTATGGTCAATTAACCTACATTCGAGTTTACCAAGGATCCTTGAGAAAGGGCATGAACGTGTTCAATGCTAGAACTGACAAGAGAGTCAAGATTCCTAGAATTGTGCGAATGCATTCCAACGAGATGGAAGAAGTTCCTGAAATCGGTGCTGGAGAGATCTGTGCTGTCTTTGGAGTTGATTGCGCTTCCGGAGATACTTTCACCGATGGTGGCTTACCATACTCTATGTCTTCTATGTTTGTACCAGATCCTGTCATTTCCTTGTCCATCAAACCCAAGACAACAAAAGATGGATCCAACTTCAGTAAGGCTATGAATCGATTCCAACGTGAGGATCCAACATTCCGTGTACATGTCGATGCTGAAAGTCAGGAAACTATCATTTCTGGTATGGGAGAATTGCATCTTGATATCTATGTGGAGCGAATGCGAAGAGAGTACAAGGTCGAAGTTGAAACCGGTAAACCTCAAGTCGCTTACAGAGAAACCATCACTGAACATGTCACATTTGATCACACTCTCAAGAAACAAACTGGAGGTGCTGGAGATTACGCTCGTGTCGTTGGTTTCTTGGAACCTATCGAGGCTGGTCCAAACGGTTATGCCCCATCTACTTTCAAGGAAGAAGTTACTGGAGGTTCTATTTCCGACAAATTTTTATTCGCCTGTGAAAAGGGATTTCTCGCCTCTTGTGAAAAAGGTCCTCTTCTTGGTCACCCCGTCCTCGGTACTCATATGGTTGTTAACGATGGTGCAACCCATATGACTGATTCTTCCGAAATGGCTTTCAAAAATGCCACTCAACAAGCTTTTAGAAAAGCTTTCAAGGAAGGTAAACCACAAGTCCTTGAGCCTCTCATGAAAACTACGATTACAGCACCCAACGAATTCCAAGGTAACATTGTCGGTTTACTAAATAAGAGAAATGCTATCATCAGTGATACGGAAATTGGACCAGAAGATTTCACTCTCATTGCGGATTGTAGTTTGAATGCTATGTTTGGATTTAGTTCCCAATTGAGGGCAGCTACGCAAGGAAAGGGAGAGTTTGGTATGGAGTTTAGTCATTATGCTCCTGCACCAGGACAGTTACAGTAAGTCATTTTTGGCATCTCTTCACCTTTTTTTTTCTGAATGAATACATACTGACACTCCATCTAGAAAAGAGCTCATTTCCAATTATGAAAAGGCACAAGCCGATAGACACAAGAAGTAATGGTTGAAGGATTGTTAAGAGTGAAGAACTACTCAAATTTCGAAGATGTGTTAATAGATGATGAGATAAATCCCGCAAAGATATAAAGGGGCATAAAAATCTTATACCACGGCCCCACAAAGAAATGAATGAGATGTACGGATATACGAACTTCGAGGGGCGTACAAAATTAAAGATTTACAAAAGTGCATGAGATCATGCTTTGGATGAATGGATGGATAGTTGATTGGGTATGTGAGGAATAGGCCGGCGAGTAAGCTAAATATACCTAGACCTATACTGTATATTACTTTATCGAATAGATGAACAAAGAAAGACCTCTCGACTTTTATGACAGGAATAAATTAGAGATACTCAATATTGGAGTGAATGTTAGTGCCAGTGCCAGTGTGAATAAGAGCTTGCTAAGAGAAGAGAACCGCAAAGCATCGAAGTAGGCATAGAAGTGGAGCGCTAGATATGAAATGAGTTTATTACTATTCTATGAAAATAGGAATTAGAAATATCTCTAACGCTAATAAGCTCTTCATATCATCATACAACATCATAACACCTCGCACCTCTAAAGAAGTAAGATCTTACATATAGCAGTATACCTCCTCTCTATATAATTAACTACTAATATAAGTGGTATATACAATAAATAGTATGAATGGTGTAAAGAGCTAGTGACCACTAACCACTAACTAGTCCCAATACCAAGTCCATGACATCATACCATCCCCTCACTAGGTAGCTTACTAGTTTCATTAGCTTTACTAACTTCACAAGCTAGTTACCACTCATCTCGACCAACTAACAGTTCCTCTATTCAAAAATCCACCCAAAAAAAGGCCCTACTCCTCTCCAAGCCCTCCCTACCCTCGTAAATCCCAATCTCCCAATTGCAATTCAATACAACGACCAATCCCCGCATCACATCACATTATACCTATCACCACATAACCATCTAAAACATAATTTCTCATTCATGATCGGTCTTATATAGTCGCCCAGAATCTTCGAGATCTTGTAAATAAAATAAACATGAACTAAATCTCTTTTCGTATTTTAATACATTCTACGACAATCTAGTCGTATCAGCATCATTATAGAATGCGAAGTTTACCTAATACTCCGTAGGTTATTGCGTCGATGGGATAATTAGACAATCGGGGAAGATTGAAGGATGGGGGAATGTTGTGGATAGGGGGGTAGGTAGATAAATAAATAGATAGAGATATGTACGATGGGATATCTTATAAAGGGGGGGAGATGAGAGACTTGTTCTGTGATTTGTGGTTGATGTGCGGGTTTGTCGGATAACTTTTTGCTGAGGTAGTCTTGCTGAAAGTCCCTATTCTTAGGTCGTGGGAAGAGGTTACTGGCTAAATAGTATAGCTCACTGGTTATGAGACCTTTGGATAAATGGAAGGACAGCCAGAACAAGTACGAGGAGGCCAATAAGATAAATTTGTGCAGGAAATGCGGTATCATTCATCTGTTTGTTTGGACATTGCATAAACAAGACTCCAGTAATTCATTCCATGCCATGCACATTTGCATTCCCATCCCTAGTCCCATCCATTTTCATAATCACATCACGTCGTCCATATTCATTGTCCTCATTCCTGCATGCACATCTCATTCCAAACATCGACTAACGCCATCGACTTAAACCAACGAATCCCGTCACTGAATCGGAGGAACGTTGACTTTAGGCACCTCCCTCCCTCTTGGCATATTCCTCCTCAATAGCCTCCTCATATCTCTTTTCTACACTCTCCCTATTGCCCTCAATTGGACTCGTAGGGTCCTCCTTCAAAACACCCTTATTGACCAATTCTTCCGGTTGCGGACGATGACTTAATTTCTCATTCAAACTATCGGCACGCATATGTTTCTGCAGTTCTTTTTGTTGTGCTTGGATACCCGGAGCTGCGGTTGTGGAGGAGAGGATGTTACCTGATATTCATTTAGTTCTTATTTCTCTTTGGGTTGGATTTAAAAGTGTAAGTAAACTCAAAACATACGTTCAACCAAATCCTCCTTAGTAGGACGATGTTCCAAATTCTTCTTCAAACTATCCGAAATTCTTTGTTGTTCGAGTGCATGTTGGGCACTTTGAATACCGCTATTTTATTACACCCCGCAGTTAGCGCATACATTCAAATGGCTGTCTTCACTCTAAAGAGTCCTAATAAGGATATAGAAAGAGAAACATACGGCGCAGCATCAGTATCCAATAAAATATGTCTCTCCTTTAACTCATGAGCCGTAGGTCTATCGGCATACAGCTTCTCCAAGCTCTTCTGACGTTCATGTTGTGCCGGTCTCACGAGAGGAGTTGTATCGATGAGGGGTTCTTCCTTTTGTTCGGACATGTTTGGGAGTGTAGGAAAATGTTGTTTATAACAAGTATGCGTTGTAAATCAAACTGTTATTTCAAGAAGCGTGTATGCTATTAGAGAATTGTATGTGTTCGAAAGAGAAATTTGCTTGTATGATTTGTATGTAATTGGTTGCTACAGCAAAACAAAATAGAAAAGAAACAAAAGCTTGAAATAGTTGGACTCGTGATGATGAATTGTCTTCTTTGGAATACCCCGGGCAACCAATGACGGAATTACTGTGGATGCGGGGCTCGGGCCGCTGACGGAGAATTGAATGAGGGGCTAAAATAGTCCGGAAGTGGTGTGAACTTGTCACTAGGGTATCTTTTCATCTATAGTATAAAAAGAAATCCAAGTAGTTATTTTGATTTGATTAGAATTTGAAATTTCTGATTTGTTCTATTATTAATTTAGTAAACTAAATCTGACAGTATAATTATAGTATTTTTAATAAAAGTTATTATTAAAATAATTAAATAATAAACCAGGTAGATAATTGGAATCTCTGATATCTTTTCAATACTTTATTAATTTTTAGAAATTACTGAAAACCTAATCAATTATTTAGGTCTCTTATTTATAGATAAACGGGTGAATGTCACGCGCTCATAGGTTAACCCATTTCTAGCTAGCCTGCATGGATGCCTCGAGCATCCAACCCCCATATAGTCGGGGCTCTTCCTAGCACCTTCTTTCCTCCTGTGTAGGACACCATATGCATCGTTTTATCTAAAGTCTATCCTCTGCCGTGATAGTGGAAGAATTCAACCCTCGATTACAGGAAGAGTCTCCATTTAAAACAGTCGAATCCACAACTATAATGGCAAGTAATGTTGATGCTATTACGGATTTGGTGGAAGGGCTGAGACTCACTGACAATATATATAATGACGGCCATATCCCTGGTCACTCGAGCTCAACTCCTCAAGGATCAATCCAACTGCTCATCCAAACTGCTAAACTCATTACCTCACAAGCGAAACAAATTCAATCCTTAGCTTCTTCTGCAATTGAGCTCGATAGTCTGGACATCACGGGAACATACTCCCTTTACAGATCAGCCAACGAGTTAACAGAAATCACTCGTATGCTCAATGACGCTGCCGAAAGGCTCAAAGATGCCACGGAACTCTCCATAATTTCGCATCTCAGTTCGCTTAGAGGTCGAGGTGAAGCTCAGCCTCAGAACATATTATCACACTTTGACAAGGAAATAAGAAGCATTATACAATCTGTTCTTAAAAGTTCCAGCGATAACCATTGCATTTTATGGAAGATTGCGGAGGAGTGTTACAATCAAGCTACTATCACCTATGGCAAACTGCATCCCGATAACTATTTCATTACACGCGGAGAAGCTTCTCTTCAATGGCCATATGATCCTGATTATCAGGCTGAGGAATATTATGAACACGAAGAACTCATGCAAGCCGACCAAGGTTATGCCAGGATGTTCGAAGAAAAATTCCAGCGCATGTTAGAGGAGGAGAGACGGAATAAGCAGAGCTGGGTCGACTTTTGGGTTGCGGTGCTTAATAATTGTCCAAACGGACCGACGCTGTTCAACCCACCAGCAAGCTGCAAGATCAAACCCTTTAACTCCAGGGGTACAGGTATCCCACAGTACTTATTCCGGGCATTTGATAAGGAGAGCTCAGGAAGAAACGACGATAAAGTGATAGCTTCGATAGCGAGCAGTATTGAGGCGCTTGGAAACAGCAGAAGTGATCTTCTATCTCTTCCAAAGCGCGAAGCAACAGTTATGCTACACGCGCATCTAGACAATGGATATTGCGATGGGTATTATTCTGACAATCTAATGTCCTGGACAAGCTCTCTTCTATTCGCAATTCAATGCGCAATCTGGAGACGCCGTAAGTTCGGCTGTTCCTCATCGGATATCAAAATCTGTGTGGTGAACACTAAGAGATTTCCGCAAGGGCAATTTATGCCGGACATGTGGCTTCTTCAAGAATATCTCGATACTGCCGTACAAATGGGTGGAAAGACACAGCAGTTCTTCAATTTCCGTCTCAAGGATGAAAGATACCACAACGGAGAATACCTTTCCCAAGGCTCGCTGAACCATACAGGTCGATCATGTGTGATCTCTTTAAAACTTCTGGAAGAGTCCGGGCTCTACAATCTATACCCTGAGTTAGGTGATGTAAAGGGCATGGATAGATGGGCGAAGCGTGTGCTAGAACTGCGTCAGGGCTGGTCTACCGAGCAAGGTACGACTCCTGAAGAGATTGAGCTGGCGTCAATTATAGCAAGGAAATGTTTCGATAATTTCGAAACACTCGACATGATATTAATTCTCCTAACTTTTAAAGCCCGCAAAATAAGAGGTAAGGATCTCTCTAATGATCTTTATTTAGATGACTAATGACGCATAATCATAAAAGGGAACCCTAAAGATGGAAACAAATCCCGCCCAGAATGGGATCGTAGACCAGATGAGGTCCGAAGATACGAAAGTGTAGCTGAGTCACTAAAATCACGTAACAGCAGTATGAATAGATGGACCTGGATGGTCAAAGAATTTTTTGATTGTACTTAAGTTGATGTATTCGAGATTTGCCAAGGTTCGTTTTAACTTATTGTGGATGGATATTGCAATTGTTGAGTTGATGTGTTTCTTTCTAATAGCTACTAGGTACTAATCATTTGAGCTTCATCTTGCTACCTACCTAGGTATATAAACAATATCAATTCTCTAAATTCATGATCAGTCGATGCAATTGCAACTGCAAGTCGCTAAAATTCGCGAGCTTGATATATAATCCCAAGGGGCGACTTGAACTTCCCATCTCCTGACGCTCTCTTTCTTTGAATTGTACTACACATCCAGCGCGTGAGTGTTAGGGTAATGGAAGCTAGTTTTCTGATATGCGTGCATTATATCCCAGTTAGGGAATCCCTCGCTTATATAGCAATCATTCGCGGCGTAGGTACTGGTGATAACTCGTCTTCACTGGAAGTTATTTTGTACTCCCCATGCAAGAGATTGTGAATATCCTACACGTGCAATACGTTTCCTGAATATTCCTCCCATAAATAAACCATTTTCTTTTTTTTTTTTTTAAAAAAAAAAGGCAACTCCATCCTTCAAACTCCATCCTCCTCCTCTTTCTCCCCTACATTCCCCCCCAACTCCCCAGTACTCTCCCCCCTCTTCCTATTCCTATTCCTTTCCTTCGCCTTCCCCTTAATCTTCGCACTAACCGCCTCATGTTTATTCTTCCACATACCCCCATACCTATACTCCAGATGCGAACCATCACCATCTACATTTCCCCCACTCACATCCCTCCAGCACTTACCCGTACAGACGAAATGCCATTTTCGCGTTTGGTCTACTTGGCATCGGATTAGTACGTCGCGGGGTATGTGGCATATGGTACAGGGTTTGCTGTGTGGTGATGGTGATAGTGATGGTAATTGGGAAGTAGATGATGAGGTTGTGGGTTGAGTGGCGGGTTTTTCGTTGATGTTGGATGGATGTTTGTTATGATTTGAGGGTATTGGATCTCGATTTTCCATGCCGGGGTTTGTGTATGCGGATTTTTCTTCTGATGTTTTTGTATAACTTGGTTGTTTGATTGATTTATGATGTGATGTGATGTGAATACTCGTAGACCTTGATTCTTCTAAACATCATGAGATCAATATACCTAGCTAGGCGTCTCCGGAAATAGAGTATTCGGATGTCAAGTGCCGAAGCTTCCCCATATTTGTGGCTGTGGCTTATTGATTTTCAATGCTGTTTGATTTGGCACATTGTGGCTGCTCATATTATGTGAGAATATTTGTAGTGATGGCTACAATTACCTCCCTTAAAAGCAGCATTGTTTAAGCCACAATCCGCTCAGCTTCTTTTGCTTAATATTTAAAGTTACGTCATGTGGACTCCAAATTCTAGAGTTGATCCATGCGTTTGTGTTTTGCCAAGATTTCAATGTTGTCTTTGTAGTAGGTATATAACGAACATGTTTTCATCCAAAAATTAGACAGATTCTCTATTACAGGAACTTATTAAATTAAAGCCTTCAATTCATCAACATAAGAACATAATTTCTAACCTCATATACATCCAATTCATACCGAACCTCAATCACAAAGACACAATGGCAGCATCATCTTCCGTAAGTGGCTTTTCGCTCACCTCATACCAGAATTGATCAAATATCTCTAACAATTTTTATAGGCAGACGTATTTGCATACATTGTTGCAATCTTTATTCCTCCTCTAGCCGTCTTCCTCAAGGTTGCATGTGGAGTCGATTTTCTTATTAATATCTGCTTGACCATCCTTGGTTGGATTCCAGGTGTTATCCGTAAGTACACTAAGGTGTAATTTATGTATTTCCTGATATACTCATGAACTTTACAGATGCCTGGTATGTTATTTCAAAGCATGATCCAGCGAGATATGCTCCATAAATGATACCATGAGATGTGAGACGGATGATAGGTGTGGGTGGTAATTCGAGGCGGTGGTACGCTAAAGCGGGAGATCAATGAGAGGATATTGGCGTTAATGGTCGGAGGGAATTCATCGATAAACCAGTCCCAGCGAGATGATGGTATTCCGGGAGTTAATTAATTATCATTTATATACCAGATAGGAGTTTTGCGAATCGAACAACTACCTCTCTTCATAATCTCAAAAACTGACACATACTACGCTCCTTGCCAAGGTATTGTATCAATAGAATACTACTCCGGCCGGATACAACGGAAGTGAGGCCCAGTAGATAGGTCGAAACAAATTGATAATATGATACTATGTTGATATTTATAGTAATTATTCGAGGAGCTTACATCACTTATTTCTTGGAATGTTTTACATTTCTACTTTAATACACCTATTTACTAAGTAGTGATTAGATTCTTAGGATGATGAAGGTCAAGAAACCCAAGAAAGGGCCGAAGTATTGTTAAGCAACTCCAAGCGAAATCGTTACACTAAGAACATATAAATCAATGACATCCCCTCTAAAAATTCTCAGCACCTACTACTTTTAAAGTCGCCCGTCTTCACTTCGTTTTCTATACATTATTCCTTTCCTCGAAGTAAAATTCAAAGTAAAGATATGCTAACGATGGGAGAACTTTGTCATTATCATATTTGCCCAATCTTCGCTACAGATTCGCAACGCGTGGTCGCTGCTGTGGGGCCACATTGCCAGCCGGCAAAATGCGTGCGATTTCTTCAATTCGATTTGGAGGATGCCAACATTTGCTTGGACGAGTAGCCCAACGGCTTAAAACCCCATCGCTGGCTCACGAGTTACTAATTTGGTGCTCTGTATCACAGCAGATTAATGGTCAAAGGTTTGGTTAAAGGTTTGATTATAATAACTCAGGAGAAACATTTGACTTTTTCTGAGAATCCTGTTTGCTCAAGATGATACAGCCAAGGGATCGGCTTAACGCTTGGCAGCTGTGTCTAGAATGCCTTGTATTCTTCTCCTGAGCGCGTTATCCTGCCATCGTGAGCGATGTCATCTTCAATTGCAATTTTATTTCATTTTCAGTCGTCGCCAAAATCCTGTATTTA
This sequence comes from Sclerotinia sclerotiorum 1980 UF-70, assembly GCF_000146945.2. Lineage (NCBI taxonomy): Eukaryota > Fungi > Ascomycota > Leotiomycetes > Helotiales > Sclerotiniaceae > Sclerotinia > Sclerotinia sclerotiorum. The sequence goes on from NW_001820823.1 coordinate 849,553, forward strand.
AATAGTGAATAGGACGCAATGCCCTTGGACTCCTGACTCAACTAATTTCGCAGGCACGAAAAACGACAACGAGATCTGATCCACAGAGGAGAAACAGGGCAACGACGACCTACGATTTTTCGACTTATTCCCTTCTACCTTCCAAAACTAAATTTCAATCATGGCTCGAACCGCTCAGAGACGTAAAGAAAAGACAACCAGCACTTCAACGGCGCCAAAGGAGGACATTGAAATGGCTACTTCACCGCCGGCACAGGGTCATATTGCAGAAGTTTCAGTCGAAACAAGCACCGGGACTTCGACGACCGCACATCACAACTTATCGGAAACTCTACACCACATGCTACCTATGCATAGAGTCAATCATAAGGGTTACAAAGTTACAAAGGGTATTCAACCTGATGGAGAAAGTGGTAGACGCGGCATACACCCGTTTCATTTCTTCAGGATATGCTGGAAGTCAACCAGCGATGCTTCTCGACTTGTTAATATTCTTTGGCCGGTTGTGCCAGCAGCCCTTGCTGTTCGATATGCTAGACCAGAACTTAATCTGGCGATTTTCATACTCAATTACATTGCCATGGTACCTTGCGCGAATTTAATTGGATTTGCTGGACAGGAATTGGCTAGGAAACTACCAAAGGTGTTTGGTATTTTGTTAGAAACTACACTTGGAAGCATTGTCGAGATGATCCTCTTTATAGTCCTTTTAACCAGGTTGGAATTTTTTAATAATTTTTTTTGGTTTTATGCTTACATACTTCACGCACTAACCCAACGTATCAGAAATGAATATGGTGTCATTCAAGCTGCCATTTTAGGCTCAATGCTAGCGACATTGCTATTATGTTTGGGAATGTGCTTTTTTGTCGGTGGCTTGACGCGAGACGGTAGGCACAGTAGCTTCTTATCCTATGGTTCCCTAGCTGAATTAGATTTTAGAGCAAGAGTTCGACGAAGCTGTTAGTGAAGTTGGGAGTGGACTGTTGTTGACCGCGTAAGAGGATATTTCAATGCATAGTCCGCATTCCGCTAACTTTATACCAGTGGACTTGGTCTCATCATTCCCTCGGCATTTGCAACAGCATTAGAGTTGAAAAATACCGCGACTCTCACCGAAGAAATTATCGCGGAAAAAGTCCTCAATATATCACGCATTACTTCTGTACTTCTTATAATTGCTTATGGTACCTACGTCTTTTTTCAGATGCGAACTCATCACAGCATCTATGATGCTATTCTAGAAGCGGACGAACAAAAGGACGAGGATCGCCATGAGGATTTGGAAAAAGACAAGCTTACATTCACTGAGTGTGTCATCGCTCTCTCAATCTCGATTGCTTTAGTGACTCTCATTGCCATCAGTTTGGTTGAACAAATTCCCCATATTGTGGAAGATCGTGGAATTTCTGATGCATTTATGGGTCTTATTCTTGTTCCTCTAGTTGAAAAGGCCGCCGAGCATCTTTCGGCGGTAGATGAGGCTTATGACAATCAGATGAACTTTGCGTTATCTCATGTGCTAGGGGCAACGATTCAAACGGCACTATTCAACGGCCCTTTGGTTGTCATCATTTCCTGGGGTTTGAATAAGAAATTGGATCTTAACTTTGAGATGTTTGACATTGTTGTTTTGATCCTAGCCATTCTGGTTGTAGGAAATTTCTTGCGGGATCAAAAGAGCAATTATCTAGAGGGTGCTCTATGTGTGATTGTTTATATTATCATTGCAGTGGCGGCTTTCTTCTATCGTGAGTATTCTTTTGCTGTGGAATCTTCCAAGAACCAATATATTTCAGATAAGCTAATGTTCGTATTTTAGCAAACCCAGAAGAGCATACCGTTGGCGGCGAGGCGACTAATGCCATTCATGCTCTTTTTTGATGTTATCCATGGAAAAAGTTTGATGAGGCGTTCGGAATATCAGTTTGGGCCAAATACTTACGAGATGAGAGGTTTTTGATACGTACTAAGTTACTATACCATCATGTACAGTTTTTAGAATGTAGCTTTCAATATAAAATTTATGCATAGTTTACACCGCTTAATGGCTGTCTGGTGCTTAGCCACGAATACTATACATATACTATTTGACGGTAAGACGGTACCATTGAAACGTATGTAAAATTATAAAGTTCGTGAGGCGGTGTCAATGTAGCGGGTCCACGGCTTTGAATTTTTATATATGGAGTAGTACAAGTTATGGGACCGAGATATCTGTTATTTATTATTTTGTTATTATGATTTGAATAGTATATTGTGCCTACAATGTTGTGGGTGTGATGGTTTATTTACTGTATATAAAAATAAACCCGCGGGAAGGGAAGATAGATATATGTAGGTCAATAATAAAGCTTCATAACGTTACTCGAGTACCGGTACCTAGCAATTGCAAGAAAGCTTACCTAAATGACGTGCCAATGATATGATCACACCTACTTCGTATTTTATATCCAAATCCCGATCAGAGAGTCGTTGGCAACGGACTTAAGGTTTCGCCTATCTCTGCTGCCAACGCAAATCGTTTTCTAGCTTCCGTTTTGAGCTTAAATCAGGTCCCCGCATTGATGGATTCTTCGTTACCTCGGATTAATAGTACCTGGTCGTTACTCAGATAAGAAGGTATAAAAGTTAATTTTTCTCATACTTTTCATGGGTGGCTTGGTAGCTTCTACTTGGATCCATTGATATGGTATAGTAGATACATGGGGAATATACTCACTATGTCCCTATTATCAATGGATGGATGATGACATACGAGATCCAATTGACAATTCGCTCAATTGCAGACCCGTCGAATGTCGTGCTGATCAACCATACTTTTTCTTGTGCTTGAGGTACATTAGTGTGCTTGAGTAAATGTATATAAATATGGATGCATCTGTTTATCTCTTCTTCTTTTTCTCTTCTTTTGCGTGATTCTCAAGTTCGTGTGCATTCCCGTTACCGACAAGATGCGCGGCTTGAATTCTTTAGCATTGTTGCTTGCTGCTTCTGCTACTTCTGTGGTGGCAATCTTACCCCATCATGAAGCTCATGCCAAATATGCAAAGAGATCACTCCCCAAGCAAATCCTTGCTAGGCAACCCGTGGTGAGGTCAAGATCGACTTCTAAGTATTTGACAAATTCTACTGCTTGTAAGATACTACCCTACTAATCTATCTACTTTCAAGAAGTTTGTGAAGGCCATTTATTAATATCAATACTAGCTTTTGCCGTCAATGGAACCGCATTACCCGAAGTCGACTTCGATATTGGTGAATCCTATGCCGGTACTTTACCTGTTAGCACAAATGCTTCCGATACAAATCGATTGTGGTTTTGGTTCTTTCCTACCGACAATCCCGCTGCGGAGAAAGAGATTACAATCTGGTTAAACGGCGGTGTAAGTTCATGCCTATACCTAAGTTCCTCTTCTAGTTCGGAAGACATTGCTAAAGATCTCTTAGCCAGGTTGTTCCTCTCTCGATGGATTTTTCCAAGAAAATGGTCCTCTCAGTTGGCAATCCGGCACATATGCACCAATTTTAAACCCATATTCATGGACGAATCTGACCAATATGATCTGGATCGATCAACCTGTTAGCACCGGCTTTTCACCTGGAGACATTCTCGTTGATGACGAGATTGATGTTGGAAATCAATTCGCTGCATTCTGGAAGAATTTCATCGATACCTTTAGCATGCAAGGATATAAAGTTTACATTACCGGAGAAAGTTATGCTGGTCAATATATTCCATACATTGCCAGTAACTTTTTGGATCGCAACGATACCATCTACTACAATTTGAAGGGAATCCAGGTACGTGACTACAAAAGGGCATGTTGATGTTATATACTGACCGAACATTTAGATTAATGATCCATCGATAAATGAATTTGATACAATGGGTTCGGCCCCCGTTACAGCTGCAGCTCTGTACTATCAAAATATCCTTAACCTGAACGATACGTATATCGCCAACATTACCGCACGAGCAAAGTCATGTGGTTATACCGAGTTCCTCGAATATGCAACAGTATTCCCTCCAGCAGGACCAATCCCAACGGCTCCAAGTTCGGAAGAGTATGGATGTGATCTTTACGATGATATTTACAACGCGGCTTACTATGTAAATCCATGTTTCAATATTTACCATCTCACAGACTATTGTCCATACTTATGGGATGAACTCGGATTCCCATCACTCGGTGGAGGACCCAACAACTACTTCAATCGTACCGACGTCAAAGAAGTTATTCACGCTCCGGTCGATACCGATTACTTTGTCTGCACTGGAGGGCCCAACTTATTCCCAAATGGAGACAAATCGATCGATTCCGCACTTGGCCCACTTCCCTCTGTCATTGAACGCACAAACAACGTTATCATCGGCCATGGTCTCCTCGATTTCCTCCTATTTGCTAATGGTTCTCTAATCACCATTCAAAATATGACCTGGAATGGACTCCAAGGATTCCAAGAAGCACCTTCTTCAACCCAGAACTTATACGTCCCATACCACCAATCTCTTGGCACCATTCTCACTATTGCTAACGCTGCAATCCCCAACACCCCGCCCCAAAATGATGTTGCTGGGGCTGGATTTCAGGGAACCTGGCACACGGAGAGAGGACTCACATTCGCAACTGTCAATTTGGCAGGTCATGAAATTCCTCAGTATACTCCTGGAGTAGGATACAGACAACTAGAGTTTTTGCTGGGTAGGATTGCGAATTTGAGTGTGGTGGGTGATTACACGACGCAGACGGGAAACTTTACCGGAGTTAGTGCACCATTGAAGATGAGGGGTTTGGAATATTAAGGTAATGAGGTAATGAAGGGAATGAAATGAATGAAATGTTGATATGATATCGAGGCATGTGCATGAAGTTTATGGATCCGGTATTTAGATATATAAACGAGTTTATGATGAATATATTGCCACACTTGGCGTCTATCTGATGTTCATATGTGTTGCCTCTCGCCCTTGAGTCTATCTATTGCGGTCCACATACTCAACCTCTGAATGATATGAAAATCAGAAGTCCAAAAAGTCCACCGTGATATGATATTCCTCATCCACGCCGCTTTCATCTACTACACCTTTGTGTGCTTCACTGAGATGACATTGTCATGAGCTGATACGCTTTTGAGGATTATCTGTATATCTTGACACCCTCCTATTTTATTTGTATGGATTTCTGGTGTCTGAAGGATGATTTTTGAAAAGAATACATATATATATATACGGTATGTAGCTGGTAGTTTTCCGTTTTCGGGATCTAAATATAAAATTGTAGTTCTCACTATGTGCCACGAGCCCCACAATAAGGTTACAACTTCGTCATTGCTTTGTTGACATGTGAACTTTGCCCCAAATAAAAAATAACCTAGGCAGGCAGGAGTTAAAATTCCCAACACATGAAGTGAACAGACAGCATAACCTTGACAATATGCGCGAATGCTGAGCTGTTCGATCCTCATCCCATATTCTGTTGGGACATCCTAAAAATCTCCTCCATAGTCTCTCAGATGAACATTCAAACTCTTCTCTCGATACCTCCATTCGGTCCCCTCATTCCACCATGATTAACAATTCATGGGCTGAATATGTATTCATACGAATTTGTATTTTTGCACTCCAGAGTATACCACTTGTTAGCTTAGCATATTGTTTTAGTCTTGGTTTCACTACTCTCTTTCCGGATTATCATCTTTATAGAGTCCGTCGCGGATTAGAAGTTGTGTTTTTGACCGAATCTTTCTTCTTCCTCTTTTGCTTCCTACCATATCGCATTTGGCTCCAACGGGAAGCTGTACATCCACCAGCACCTTCGCGAGAAGAGAGAGCGGCATTATTCCAGAAGTGTTCAGATAATATTACGGATCCGGAGGCGTATCTGCAGAAATGGTTCTTGGGCGCGGATATTAGAGAGATTCGGAGGGAGAATGTCAAGGAGTTTTTTCTTTGGGCTTTTTTTAATCGGGATGGTCCGCCGGGTGATGATGAGGAGGAGTTGGAGGAGTATATTGGGATTTTGGAGAGGCAGATGGGGAGGGAGATTCCGGATGGGAGGGGTAATGCTAGATGTTTGAGGTTGACTTTGGATGAGGTTGTTATGTCGCATAGGAGTTTGATCTGGTATTGTGTGAGTGTGATTCCTTAGATTCTTATGTCGATAGAAGATACTAATGTTACTTCTCGCAGTGTGTCGGATTCGTTGACTTCTTAACGTTTTGTTCCCTCCATTACCATGGTTTCAACTTTTACCGCACGAATCTCAAACAATCTATCAGCATCATTCCTATTCGTCCGCACAGTTTATTTACTACACATCACTCACCTGCTCAGCATATATCTTATTGGCACCGACCACATACTTCAAAAACCAAACTTCCAGTTGTTTTTATTCATGGAATCGGCATTGGTCTCTATCCTTATACCAAATTCCTCGACGAACTCAATTCTTCCACTGGCACACCGGATGATCACATTGGCATTCTTGCCCTCGAAATAATGAACATTAGTTTTCGCCTCACACATTCAGCTCTTTCTCGTGAAGAAACCGCTCTCGAGATCTTCCAAATTATAGGTCAACATTTTGGACCAAATCAAAAATTCGTCCTAGTCTCCCACTCATACGGTACAGTAGTGACAACTCACCTCCTACAGTCACCTGTTCTATCCCCGCACATCGGACCAATTGTTCTCATCGATCCTGTCTCTATTTGTCTACATTTACCTTCTGTCGCGTTTAATTTTACACGTCGAATCCCTAGAGATGCAAATGAATACCAATTATACTATTTTGCGAGTATGGATCCAGGGGTCAGTCATACGTTGAGTAGAAAGTTTTTCTGGAATGAGAATGTGTTATGGAAAGAGGATTTTGAGGGAAGGAAGGTCACAGCAAGTTTAGCGGGAAGAGATTTGATTGTGGATACGGAGGCTGTAGGGAGGTATTTGTGCTGTGGGAGTTTGTCCGGGAAATCGACTCCTAGTTTGAGGGCTGGTAATGGAAATGTGAATGGGATTGTGAAGGGTACTTCAAATTTGAACACTGCGCCATTGATTGAAATCGATGAGTCGGAAGTCAGCGGGGAGGAAAGAATTGCGGGTGTAAATGTGATTGGTTCGGAAGACAACCAAGGGGTTCATGATGAAGTAGATATGGTAGATGATGAGGAGTGGAAGTATCGGGATTGGAAGGGAGTAGGGACGGAGGTTTTATGGTTTGGGACGTTGGATCATGCGCAGGTTTTTGATAAGATGGGGACGAGGAAGAGAATTATTGATGTTGTGAGGAGGTATTGTGAGGATGGTTAGAGATTTGTATTGGGAGGATGATGTTTGGAATTCGAGAGGTTTTGGGGAGTAGATTGAGAAGGATTGGAGGGAGATTAGAGGAAGATTAGAAGTCGGGAGACTTAGACAGAGTTCGAAAGACTAGAGTTCGAGATAGAATAGATGTATACAATGGCTAGAATGAAGTTGGAACCATAGTAAGGTTAATACTAGATGAGCCTTTAAAGCACGAGTGTAATATCTTACGAGGACTAAGTGAAGTAAGTAGGTATGTACGCAAAAGTAGATATAGTTTACTTATTATAATTAGCCGTAGATTAGATGAAAATTTCGGAAATAGATTAATAGATACCTAGTAATAAGGTGAGAGAGAATACTATTCATAGCCAGCTCCTCTATATCGAGCTATTTCTCCGCATGTATGATCTACAATGAAAGAGTTTGTTTTTCTGTACAATTCATATACCAAATATTTGGAGATATTTATTTTTTCTCTCTATTTATATTTTTTATATTGTATAACAAGCACTTGGGGGTATGTATTTTTATCCTTACACGTACTGCTTGCATTGTATTACTATATATAATTGGTTACTTCATATCGAGCTATGTATTTCTCCGCAGTAAGGTTAGTCGAATAAGAACCCTTGATGCAGAGACTGAGGATATGGTACGGGGTAAGAGATAGCGGGTCAATAGCTACCTACCTATGTGATGGTTTATAGGGAAGGGTCTTTTTGATTCTAAATTTATAATTAGTTTGTGTTTAACCTATCCCACCAGTGTCCCAATGAGTAATTAATCTATAAGGTTAATGCTGACACCTTAATCTATGTATTGCTTATTACTCTGATATATAATGAAGAAGAAGAAGAAGAAGAAGAACTAAATGTAATTCATGTGTCATTTCTGGTACGATCCGATTCGATTCATTTTCCGATTTGGATTCAGATTCAATTCGTCCTCATGTGGCAGATTTGAGGATATAAGCTTACTATCTATCTATTTGTTACAGAGAGCGGAGACTAACATTAAGCTTAGATTTAAAGATGACAACCCCACAATCTCAATCTCTCCTCGAACTCTCTATTTCAGCTTCCCATTTCCATTCCAAAACAGAACAGAACCGGCGACTCCGTATCTTTTCCTCCCATATAAGTATCTCGCTCCGTTATCTCTGGCTCTTTGTGGTTAGAGTGGGAAAGAGTGGGGCCAGCTGAATGGATAGATTGGGATGGGCTGCATGGGCTGGATGGTGGCGTAAGTGTTTGGATTATTGGATTATGGGCTAGAACGGAGTGGGCTTTTGGGGAAGAGGTGGGTTAGATGGTTTGTGGTTTGTGGTGAGGAAGTGCTGGCTGAGATCTTTCGGTGTTGAGATTGGATTGGGCTGAGCTCGAGGGGGGATAATAAAGCTATTTGGGACTAGTGTTGTTAATGCACTTTTGGAAAATAGGAGGGGATGAGGGATATATAATACATTTCCCGTCATGAATACTTTGAGGAAATATCAATATATACATTCCCTCACGCAAACTTCGACGAAAAATTAGTATCGCTGATTACTTTTTTCATTCAATTATGTCCAGCTTTAGAAGCAAACGTGTACTTCCCGACTCCCAAATCAAATCTGCCAGGAAACGAATCATCATTTGCTGCGATGGAACGTGGCAATCTGCTGTTACCGGAAAAGACAATTGTCCATCTAATGTAACACGACTCTGTCGCGCAATCAACAGTGTTGGAAGAGATCCAGGAGATGATGAACCGTGGCAACAGGTCGTCTGGTATGATTCTGGAGTCGGAACTACATCAACGGGTCTTGCACCTAAGGTAGAAGGTGCAGTTGGTCAGGGTTTGGAAGGAAATGTGATCGAGGCGTATAACTTCTGTGTACTCAATTGGAATCCTGGAGATAAGATTATATGTTTTGGGTTCTCTAGAGGAGCGTACACGGCTCGGGCGATTGCAGGCTTGATTTCGGATATTGGGATTTGTTCGAAAAGCAGACTGCAGGAGTTTCCAGAACTGTGGAAGCTGTACAGACAGAGGAAATTTGAGGCAAAAACGGGGGTATTGTCGGGGAAAAGATTTTACGGTAGTGCTCAATACTGGGATTGGCAACTTGGGAGACTAGCTGACCCGCAGCCTGCTTTTGCGGATCGCCCTGATGGGGAATTGCTTTGGGATATAAAACCGCAGGATATCGATACAGTATGGGCTCGCAGTAAAGAGTCGATGGATGTAGAGGTGGTGGGAGTTTTTGATACGGTTGGAGCTTTAGGCCCGCCAGAAGTGTTTGGTTATGAACTTCCTGAATGGGTACGATTTGGGGAAAAGCCAGAATGGCACAATGTTTCGCTTTCGGCCAGTGAGTGTCTTCTTCGCAGTGCTTCATTGACTGAGACTAATTCAGAACCTAGACATCAAGCACGCTTTTCAAGCTTTAGCTCTTGATGAGCACCGCAATGCATTCTCTCCAACTCTTTATTACATCAAGACGTCCGACACATCTTCAGATGAAGAAATAGAGAAACAAAGAGCTGAGGCTAAGGAACTAGATGGAAAGTGGAAGGCTATGGTTAATGAAATATCCAAGAGGGCTACAGTCGATGATAAACTAAACCTTGAAGAACTAAAAAGATTAGCAGACGATAGAAACACAGCTACAGAAAAACTCGTCAAGATGGAAGAAAGCAAGAAAATGGAGAAAGCCCTCGAGGCTGGTGAGATGGTGCTGGAGCAAGTCTGGTTTCCAGGATACCACATACACATCGGTGGAGGATCGAGCGATACGCTATTGGGCAAAGACAACATGGAAGAAATGTCCAACATTACATTTGCATGGATGTTAGATCAAATCAAAAAGTACGTATCGATTAATGAAGGTACCATAAGAGCCGACAGCGAAGATCGTCAAAGAAACTTTGAAGAACTCAACAAACAACGCGAAATCCACATCAAAAAGGAAAAAGCACGCAAGGATGAAGGTTGGGGAAAATGGATTTGGCGCCAGGGCGAATGGGTCGCATCTACAATAGCTCATCCCCTCACGCGGGAAAAAACACATCATCACGAAGAACGCGTATACGGATGGGGAACTGGAGATTTCACCGATAGTTTCACCGCGATGTATAGAGCTAATGGCTCGAAACCACGCACACCAGGTCGTTATGGCGTAGATACGAATGGGAAGAAGGTTGGCGAAACTCATGAATATATTCATCCCACTACGGGATTTCGAGTGCATTATCTTGATAGGAAAGCTGAGGTGTGGATTTTTGATGATGATCATCCGTTACAACCGGGAAAATATCGTCCCATTGGGTTACTGGGTGATAATTACAAGCGCGAGAAGAAAATAGATGATAAAGGTCGAGTGGGCTATGAGTATATCTTCACATACCCGGATGGATATGTGTCACGATTACCGGAATGGCCTTTAGGCGAAGAGGGTTGTTATGAGAGATTAGCTATTGAAGGATCTGATGCTCATGAATATGTCGAAGAGTTAGATCGAAGCTTGAAAACTAATATTGAGCCTAACGCGCCTATTTGGGATTCGAAAAATGCAGGATTTAGCTACATGGCTCCAGCGAACAAAATGGTTATTCCTAAGAGGGTTTTGGTTACGTTACGGGATTCTGTTCCTGATGATATTTTATACGAAGATGTTTCGTACGAGGGTGTTCCAAATGGAAAGGTTACGAATGAAATTGTTCCTGATGAAGGAATTCCAAATGGAGATCTTCCAGAGCAAAGCCCCCCAGATGAAAACATACAAGTCGATATGTTCGGCTACAGATTTGAACCAGATCTTACATCAATTTGATGTACTTATTAAATGTTAGTTTTGTTTTGGGTTTTATATCTTGTGTAGATTAATCTTATATTATAGTTTTGGGTGGTGAAGATTGCTGGTGGTTTTATGTAATCTTATATGTATATATATATGTATCAGATTTTGATATGTTACGAGGTTTGCCGTCTAGATCACGTGGGAGTGCTCTAGGCTCTCGAGATGGTTTATAACTAGGCGTCAAGCAGGGACTTAAAGTAATGACAATAATGCAATTCGTAACTAATACTAGAGTATACTAAATGATTGATCTTGAGCACGAAGCTCTATACAAAGGAAATCCATCTTGATTATATAGACCTTCATGCCTATGGCTAGTCAGGACCGCTGCGCGGTCCTGGACAGCCAGCGTTACTCAGCGGTCCATAACGTGATTTAATCACGTTACCTTGGTTTAGTCATGTGACGCGGTGTGGAAGATAGCCGTCGTAACATTGAGGTCTTTGATCGAAGGTATTATCATATCATCAATACTCTAGGCTACCTTCTATTCATCTCACATCCATCTCATCCACACCCACACTAAACAGCTGCATTCCAAACGATGTAATCTTATGATATTCGAAATAATAATCACCCCCGACTTCCCTCACAATAGGTACTAAGTATTAATGATAGTTTAACGTCAATCCCGGACTCCCTTAACCCCCAGACTAAACCATACCAGACCAGACCATACCTGACGCAATCCACAAACCCAGCGCTAAAACCACTGCATTATCCTCAAGACTGAATCTCCCTTCATCCACAATAATTCATCATCTAACAACTTTCTAACTCCACCTCCACCTCCCGCTAAAGTTTAGCTCAACGAATAACAATGTTTTCTCCTCATCAACTAACACCTAGCCCATCCCACCTACCACTCATAAACATCATTCTCCCAAGCCGAACTAAGCGAATACGAAGGCTCCTCAAAATTTCCCATCCTCTCACCATCACGCTCTCCATTCCTTCTTACTCTATCTTCATTCTTCCAGTCTCTATATGCGGCATCTGAAGGTGGACATCCGGGACAGTCGCAAAAGAATCCATAGTTTTCATAGAGAGAATTAGGGATACTTGCGTACGAGATTGTAAGTTCCTGGTCCTTTTTTATCGCTTCGGTACCTGTGAAAATCATTCTGTTGCTATCTTTGTCGTAGTTGTAGCTGCAATTACGGAAACTAGGACAAGCGTGATTGAAACGGGATGAATTGAGAAAGATACCAGCTTTTCCGCCGCTTATGTGGAAACTATTTAAGAGTTTTAGTTAGTGATGTACTTCTTTTACACGAATTGAGTTGGGGAGGATTAGGTTTTGTAGTAAAGACAATAACGTACCGATTAGTTTGAAAAATTGCAAGAATTTTGTGGTTAGCGAGACCATGCCAACAATGTAATCCCAAATAAGCAGCTTGTTTTTCCGCTGTCAATTGTTCGAAGTTATGATAGATTTGTAGAATTGAAGATATAAACAGAGGTTCCTCGGAGTGAATCATAATCCCAGACTCGATATCCCTTCTTGCAAAACAACCTAGACCGCCCTTTGGGGAACTTCTGATCTCGAAGAAGTCGTTCTTGAATCCGGTTTCTTGCTCTAGAGGTGGAGGAGGAGGAGAAGGAGGAGAAAGTGGCGCCAACGTTTTGGGACGATAAGGCAGGTCCGCTATCCATGAAGTAGTGACGTCTGAATTAATAGCCAAATTGTGATCGGGCAGTGCAACTACTTTTTCTGAGGTCAAACATGGCGCAGTCAAAGATGGAGCTTCGGAGGTCGAAAGAGCCAGAGAAGATGTAACTGAGTCTGATCGAACGGATACTGAAGAATTCAAAGAGGACGAGGATACTGACTTCAAGGGAGAAGCAGGTGGTGTTGAGAGTCCCATCAGTTCTCCCTTGCTCCCGTCGACCTTTTCTTCTTTTTCAGGGGATGTCCGTCTGTAATGCTGTGATCGAAGTGGTGATTAGCGGAAATTGTGGCACAGGAGAGCTGCAAAAGTTTACCTTTCCGATTTTCCACTTCATGGCTATTTGAAGCCATTCTTCAAACTGACTGGCATCTGCCAGAGGAAGTGTATGGGCGGAAGTGATATCCATTTAAAAATAATGTCGGATGGGTAGGATATTTGTGTTTCTGTTAAAAGAAGAATGATTAATTAGTATTATGATTCTAAAAAAAAATAAAAGTATGTCTCCCGAAAAAGATATTGATCAATACTAAAACTAATTGAATGCTTCGTCGGAGCGGAGAAACGGTGAATTTGATTAATTTGAATTTGATACAAATTAAGATCAAAAAAAGATTTGTGCGCCTACTTACCCAAAGGTGACCGTGATATTTGTAAGTTCAAGCTAAGGTCACTCACCAGTGGAAAGTGCCTGCAGGTATAAAACATCCCTCTTCTGCTAAGACGAAGCTTCTCAATAGACTACTATTGCGTTGATAGTAAAAGCTCTGGGAAATATTGTTGTTGTCGATGCCATCCGCTTTTTTTGTCAACAAGTAGTGAAGATGCGAAGGGCTTTGGCAATGATAACGTTTAAACTCCTTTTTCTTTTTCTGTAGAAAATTCTAGGTATAAGTTTAAAACTCCCTTCTTTTGCGAACGAATGAACACTTTCTGTTGAATCAGTGAAAAGTTGTAATACAATCTGCTTCCGATAATGAAAAGTCGCGTTTGACAGCAAACACACTCTATGAAAAAAAGAAGCTGCGACAGTAAATAAGCATCACAGCAAGCATCCTGTGACGCAAAAAAGCAAAACACACCTGCAAAGCATGCAAAGCGGAATTTTTTATCAATATACAAAAATCATAAATGTTTTCTATTTTGGATATTAGTAAGGTGCTGTTTATTGTGAAAAAAAAAAGAAAAAAGTCCCCTGCAAGAGGCCGAACTTTATATAGGACCTTAAAACACTAGTAACGGGTGAATACATCACAGCCTTGCCGATTAGACTACTTATTTTAAGATAACTCACATTCAGAATTGCTTTTTTCGATGTTTGTGATTATTGAGATGATTGGAATTTTGAATGTTTGAAGACAGATAGTATATTGAGAAGTTGGGATGCAGACCGAAAGAGCTGGAACGTTTGAACAAATGGTATAGAAAGAAAAGTCACGGGAGATTTGATATTGAAGTCAATAAAATTGACGCATTTCAAATACATCTTGAGTTTGCTTCCATTCTGACTTTCTTCAGGTACCTACTTGGTGCTAGGTACCAATAAAACTTGATGACCTAACTACTATCCTACTGTCCTTACAATAGCATTCACCAATTTTGCCATTTTTCGGATGTTCCACTCTGGACGGCCGGCCGCTATTCTCATTAGCAAAACTCACTCAAATTGTACACAAAATACTAACCTCAGCAATTCTATCAATCCATTTCAACAAATTTGGGAACTGGTTCATTTCTTCCTGCGTAATAGCACCTGAGAAGTCCCATCCACTCACCCATGCTGAAGTGTTTGTCAATGAACCTGAGCATCAAACGCAGTATGAAGATAACTTACGCCAAGTTCCAATATCTGCAACGGAATATTTTCCTTTTCCATTCCCAGCCAAATAATCACGAGGCTCGCCGGTATATTTGCCTGATAAGCGAATTTCGAGTACCCCGAAAATGCGCAACGTCTCGTCTTTGTATCGCTTCAAGGCTCCTATGCATCACCAGGGTTACTTGATTGTTCTATATGAAGATGGACAATAGTTACTACTTACCTGGATTTTTCTCACTTGCAATCTTGGCAAAGTAGGTCACTTGACCTTGGTACTAAATTCAAGTCATTAGTAATGTTGGAAGAGTAATTACTCATCTCAACTGATGTTTCCGAAGAAGACGAAGTTCATGACATCCATATGATGGTTATAGAAGAGGAATATAATGCTTAAACTCACCGGAGCACCCTGCAAAATGATTAGTAGAGTTACATGATTAAGGGCAGCAAAGAACTTACACTACCATGCCAAAAGAAGAGCCATTGAAGACACTCATTTCTCTCCAACTCATCCTTAAATCCGAATATATCTTTGCTATCAAACTCTTTCAAGAGATATAATAACTCTGCACTAGTCTCCATGACAGGAAATGGAGGTGTCTTGGTGTTATCAATCAAGATGGGAATTCGGCCTGCAAGATAGTGAGCCTCTAACTTTTACATGATTTTGTTTTGTTGAAGATTACCATTTGGGTTGAGCTTTAGAAACCAATCTTTCTTCTGCTCATTAGTCGTAATATTGAGTAGAGTGTGGGTGTCTGATCTAAATGTTAGCATAACTGTCTACACTTGACTCCAGGCCAATTCCAAAAGTATCGACTGCAGCAATCCAGATTATTTGAACGGGCCCAAGGGAATATCATTACATTCGGTGCCATATACAGCCTGTAACTCCTCAAGCATAATCTGAACCTTCTTGCCATTAGGTGTTGACATCGTTACAAGATGCAACCCCTTATCATTTCATAATCAGCTAAATGTCCTAAGCATGCAAACATGGAGTAAATAACCTTTGCATTTTTGACCTCATCAGGAGTACCATCAAGAAAGAAGTTAGAAGACATCTTGGAATAATTTAATTGAGATTTGAGCACAGCTTGATGTATTTTGATTCTGGGATTGAGCACAACTTGAAGTATTTTGAATTTTGGGATTAAATACAGAATGAAGAAATGGAAGTGAGGAGTTCAAAGAACCACCACGTATGTAGTGAGTGGGCTATGCGGGGATACTTTGTCAGCGTATAACTACTACTCGAGTTAGTTTCGGCCACCAAGCATTCAAGGACTTATTAATATAACGCTGAAGTATTGATTAGACGGTGGAGGCATTGTTCTTGGAAGTATAAAGAGGGTTATCTTATTATTGGTGTTACAAATCATGATTATATAGCAGGTCCACAATCATCATACTTGCCATATTAGGCCTAACAACAGTCAGATCATGTATGACGAATGACACAGATTTTTGATTGATAAGCAAGTTCGAGTATTCCTACTAGGTATCAATAGGTATTCAGATCAAAGATCACCATTTCATGCTGTCAAGTCGATGTAGTGAGTGTATTCGCCATCATAATTAAACTTTGTCCGATATACCTAGTACATGCGAATATGAAGGCCGAATAGCTGCTAAATGTGAGGTCCAATTTACCCCGCCTTTTCGGAGGGGAAAAAACAGGCCGGAATTGGCCAATGCACAGCCGCACGGACATTCACGTATTACATAATCAATCGTGATCATTATCAGGGAGGGCCTTGGAATAACCTCAACCCTCTCTTCTGATTATGACAACATTCATGGAATGATAATACAACAATACACCACAACATCACAATACCGACAATCACAATTTCCAAACATAAAAAAAAGGAAAATCACATTATTATTTTGCTAATGATTGCTTTTCGCATTCGCATTCGCAAATTAAAATCCATTAACCAACCAAAATTACCCATCAGCCCATGCAAGGACTGGTAACGAGCGAAATCATTTCGTTTTACACAGTCAACCCTTCCTTTCATATCGCCGAGCGCCATTGAATCATCTTGAAGACATCATCATCAAGAAAGACATCAAGAGATCTAAGAAGATCCAGTATTGGAAGATCTTCCTCCCTTCTTGCCAGCCTCATGTGGGTCGACTTTTCCGTGTGCGAATTCTGCCAGAGTAGTATGTTAATATCAAATACATATGAATGTGAGATATGGAGTAGAGTGAGTATAAGAGAAGAGAATAGGAACTTACGGCCTCCGCTACTACCTCCGCTGCTGCCGCCGCCCTCGTTCTCGTAGCTCTCGTCGGTATCAGAGCTACCTGTTGCTTGTCCACCTTTGGCTCCGGCCTCCTGTGATCAGGGAAGATGGTTAGCGATGGAAATATGTAGAGGATATTATACCCATTAGGTAGCAAGGTAAGTGGGCCTTACATGTGGATCAACTTGACCGTAGGCGAACTCTCCAGTGCCAACTCTCTTGTCTGGAGTACCGTCCTCCTTGAGACCCTCGTGCTCTATAAAAGATGTTAGGAATATAGCATGGCGTTAAAGGATGGAAAACGAATTACCAGTGGGCTTGTATTTGTCGCTCATTTTGAAGTTTATCAAAGGTTTGATTGAAGTTTTGTCTTATTGAAATCTTTAAAAATGTGGATGTTGAGTTTCAGTTGCTTGGAAGGAAGGAATTGAATGTGATTGACAGGAAATCAACCAAATCTTATATAGCAAAATCCCAGCGTCCCTACCGTTTCCAATTCCTTGCTTCGGAGCATAAACTCCTGATCGAGATCAACAGGAGCTAAGTAAATGATGCCACGATTGCATTGACAAAATATTTGATATTCAGGTTCAAATATGCAGACTTGGTAAAAACAAGCAAAAATGAAGTAATATCATGTATCTAAACAAAGCAAGCTTTCAATGGATGATGCTATGCGGCGCATATTTGTGTAACATCATAACGCAATACATCTATCACAATATAATCAGATTTATGATGATGTCACATTTTTTATTTTTTTAAAAAAAAAAAAGACTGTACCTGACGTCTGCCGAAGTAATGATTGGAGGAAATGTATGTTTACCCCTCTATTTACCAGGCTTTGAACTCGTAGGTTACAGGATTGTTTGGAACATCTCATAAAAAGTATTTCGTAAAGTCGGTATGATGCATATGTTAATTAGTAGTTCCATTGAATTGGTATGTTTGATAGAGATTTTGAAGGGGGTCTAGATGTAATTGACGAAAAATTTACGGTTGGTTTGATTCATACCTCTGATGTCTGTCTGTTTGTTGGAAATGACATGCTGTGAACACGAACACGAAATGGAACGTGGTTTACGTGAAAGAGGTTCACGCTGTCATGTGATTTGATGATTATTTAGTAAGGTTACATCGTATTTTTCAATGATGAAATCTTTGGAGTTTAGAATCACGGTGCAAAAGGTAAAATATGGGGAAAATGATGGGTATTTCTAGCTAGCCCTTGTAATACGAATCTTTTTTGTAGCTATCGCTGTAAGTTATTTGAGATGGTGGAATGTAAACCTGTGTAAGCTAAGGTCATTTCTTTTCCATGTTAAAACACACAGGAAGCTTAAGCTCCGCGACATCATCCAGGACCTCGGGGATGGAAGGAAGGAAAGAAAGTTATTCGCTTACTCCTTTCTTCTCGTGTCATTATCGTTAATGATAATGCTATCCTGATACCGCTATACGGGTCATTATCGGTATATATGGAGTATATCTGGAGAAGTAAGAGAATATGCAAGTAGGTTACTGCACAATACCATTCTACGAGCAAGTGCATTTATGGAATTAATACCACCTAATATAGTATCATCTATAAAGTCTCTGCCAGATACAACTCTCTCGATAGTCCAAGTGGAGCAAGGAGTAGGAGTTTAGTTGAATGGGGTAGACGTCTCGTCTCGACTTCACATTCATGATTATCGTGAATTATAATCGAGAAGTTTGCCGCGCTGTAATTCAAGTTAGGTCTTCATGACTTGATAGGAAGCGGTGTGTTCTTGTTGAATTTCAGGAGAATAAGGAGGATGACGTGGTATATTACTTGTCGCTGTGAGGTTCTAGAAAACTTCATGGTTCGAGTGAATTTACATAGCGCAGAACTGTTCAACTTCATATCTGTATACTATTTTGCGTCATGCAACTTGTAAATTTGTATGGTAGACTTCTAGGATGTCTTTGCTTTGAAGTCATAGATATATCCTGCAAGTGTTTAATATGAAGTGTTGTATTCGAGAAATCATCCTTCTTCACCTATCAACAAGCTTGATTGGAGCTTTGAGGAAAATGAAAGATTTCACCACCAGCTGGAAACCTTGAATTTGAGGATCCTTTACATCGCATCTCATCTGAAATACCATAACAGAAGACAGAAACAAAACAAAACAAGTAACTATTATTTACTCCATATTCCATGAAAACCCCACAACCATCCCATCAACACCATTCACCCATCCACCCATCCAATCTCCCAATCTCATTTCCCCAACTCCAAGCCCCCTCACACCATATTTAAAAAAAGAATATGAAACCCAAATCATGGCTCAACATCTTCCGCTCCAAAAAACAATTCCCAAGAACCATTTCTACTCCTACAATGTCATTCCCAACTGACTTCACACAATCCACGCACAGGAAAAAAGAAAATAAACAAATATTTCCTGCGAATAACGGTATTGGTAGATATAATAGTAATTACACACTCCCTTCAATCGATATGTCAACACTCGGTTTTGCAATCTTCGAAGATGCACGTTGTGCTATTTGCGATGGCGATTTGGATCCTAGACAAAATAGTAAGTCTACCTTTCCCTCTCAAAACCCAAAAACCCACATCCTATAAACATATCTCCTCCCCACTCCCACCACTCCCGATAAAAAAACAAAACAAAACACCACCCCTAACAAACCTCCTCCCACCCCAGCTCTCCACATCACATCCAAACCCAACCCACCCATTCAACTCTGCATCCCCTGCCAAAAGCAAATAACCCACCTAAAACTCGAATACGAAATCCTCAAACGCGAGAAACGAGAAAGGCAAATTGAAGAGTTAAAGCAGGCCATTGAGACGTATGCTGCGCAGGCGGAGTTAAAGGAAGTACTTAAGGAGGGGAATAGGGTTTTGAGGGGGGAGATTGAGGAGATTGGGGGATTGGGTTTGATGGGGAAGTGAGGAGGGAGAGGAGGAGGGAGGAGGAGGTGAGGGGGAGGGAGGGTTAGTGTGTTAGTGGTTAGAGTTCGCGATGAGAATAAGAATCATATCTTTTTTATTTTTAGAATAGAAACTACACGGGAGGAATTTTAAAGATTTCTAAGGATTTCTACTAATGTTTAACAATTCTTAATACACCCTACTGAAATTTTTGGCATAGATATTTAGATTTTAACCAAGTAGGATCTTTACATAAATCACCACCTTAATAATTCCACATATCTATCTATTTATTAATTTTTTTTTTGATAATAGAACCTTATATTTACACCATTTCTTTATTATTAGATATAATCTAATCTACTCTATTATCTATCTCCTTCTTTTTCTTCAAGAATACCTATACTTTAATATTCTATACTCGTAAGATCTTACGATGAGTAATTATTCTTTCAAATATAACCTCATGTATCTAAGTAAGTTAAACTATTATAAACAAATTGAGAAAAGACTTCTCAGAGTCTCAAACCCCCTCAAAAACAACTGCAATCACTCAAAGACTTTCTAGATAATGAAAACACCAAGTCATATTTTATTACACACCCGCGCTTGTGTGAAGTTATGCTTAAGAAAAGATATTGAATTCCTCATATACGATATCTAACGCTGGTGTACGTATGCTGGAATTTATTGAGTGTCCTCCCCTGCAGCAACATATCCATAGCACCACCAGCCCATCTCATATGTACAAGAGCCCTACTATGAACCATGATGCATAATCCAAACGCAAAAGGAATTGCAAGGAAACCCCAGAAAAAAAAAAGTTAGAAACCAGGGTATCATTTCCCAAATCCGCTCTGCTCCGTTGTAAATGCAATATCCCCATCCCACAGAACCAAAGAAACACACGACGCCCACCAAATCTATCTTCCGCCCATCTAATCCACATCATCATCTACCGGCATCGGACTCCTAACCGTCAATTCATCCGATTCATCACTTCCCCCATCCCTATCCTTCGTTTGCGATGAAACCGAGAGTTCCGGGCTCGATTCTAAAGCTGCCATCCTCTCTGCTTTCCTTGCTGCATTCCTAGCTTCACGTTGCTTGACTAAATCTTTTTCTGCTTCGATAGCTTTTGCTCTTCTAATCTCAATCTCCTTTCTCTTAACCACTTTGCGTAATCCTTCTGACGCATGAATTAATCCATCGATACTGATAGCATGGTTTGTCATCTGATGATTAATATACGTATATACATTTGCTGGCGATGAGCATTGGAGTAATTGTTGTTCATTGAGTTTTAACAGAGCGAGCGCAACTTGGAAGAGGAATGTGCTACCATCGTTCATACATAGTACAACATCCCAGACTCTGAATAGAGCTTCAGCGGAGAGACAATCGGTAAAGACACTGAGAAACCATTGGAATGTGAGGGCTTCGAGTTCAATGCATAAGTCATCTAGATGCTGGGATAATCTGGGAAGAATTTCGGCTACGTATTGTCGTAGAACTTGTTGATCTGCCCTAGAGGCTAGAAGACTGTGATCGTAATATCCAGGTGGTAGGGTATGCTCGATGATACTTGTCAAAACCCAGAAAGCATCCTCTGCCGTTGGCATAATAAGCAGTAGACATGCAGTGATTAAATTCATCCCTTGACAATACCCAACCTCAATATTTCGTCGAGAGTAAGCTAGGAGTACTTCGTTTAGTTTAGCGACTCCAGGACCTTTTCGAAAGAAAATATTATCTGTCAATGTACGATTGATATCCATTTGAATTTGAGCAACAACAGCTGGATCATCCTCTTCCTCACTACGAGCTATCAAATCATCATAGTAGCCTGGAATACGCATTGCAGAAGCTCCAGAGCATTCAGCCCAAATTTTAGCTCTGTATGCTACCGGAATACCACCAAGAACTAAATTCTTGAACTCATTCCACTTGGCACGACCGACTTTGCCTTTGTTACCCAAGCCAGATACACCAATCATTTCACCATCTGCTAGGCTTGCTTCCGGCATAATTGCTATAGGTCGCTGTGACCGCGAGTCTGTATTTAAGGCAAGAGCAGCGGCCGCTGCCTCTCCTTCACGTTTGCGTTCGGCTCTAACTTTGCGAAGGAAATCATTCCACCGCACGGTTTTCTCTCTTTGTAAAGAATCATGAACTTCGCCAAGTTGCTGTAGCAATAATTTTACGGGTTCAGTATCTTCCGTTGGAGGAACCGGGGTAGAGGACGGCGATGGAGTATTCTTCGAGATTGTGGCGGTATCTGATGCGATAGATAATGCAGGGGCTGATGTGGTCGCCAGAGGAACAAATCCTCTTTCTTCGGTTAGGATCCCAGGGGATCTTGGCACTTCACCTCCTTCCATAACTTCGAAGGCAGGCATACTACCCGATGGTGTATGAGCTAGTAACTCCGTGGGAAATGTTGCGATTTTAAGATAGTCTTGCCAACGTTTCACAGGCTTGTCTTCATCATCACCCTTGTCATCAGTTGCTATAGACTCAGGTGACTCAGGATGAAAATCATCGATATCATCTCCTTCAGCTACTGCTGCAGATATCGTGTTGCTTCTCCCACCATTAAGCATTTCCACACGACTACCTCTCTTGCCCTTTCGCATCCTCTCAGCTGCTTCTCTTTGTCTCTTCTTGCGTCGCTGATCATATATAAATCCAAATCGGTCAGTTAGAAACTCTTGATTGTTATAGTTTTTGTATTGCATCAAGGTTGGCGGTTGATCTTCTGGGGCTAAAATAGTGTCCATTTCGACGGGGCCGAAATTCTCACTGCCTGCTATACTAGAACCCTGCGGACTAGAGCCCATTGTATCCCACCTCTCCTGTGTGGCAACAATTGTGTTTTGTGTCAACGGAGTAGGATTGCGTATGGGTCTAGGATTCATCTTCGGTGCCGCTCGAGCAGACATTGTGCTTTTGGTACTGGTTCTGGAACGTGTGCGACCTGGTGGTTCGGTCTCAGCACTGTTAGACCTGCCGCGACGGGGTTTTCCATCCGAATCACGAGCGGTCGAGGTACCGGCCACGAGCTTTAATGCCAACGTCGCGAGACTAGACTGTTTTCTCTGCCGATTGCCAGCTATTGAACCATTACTTGGAGGGCGGCTTAAGCTTTCCAGTGAGGATATAGCATCCGGTGGGTGGAAAAGATCGTTCTGTAGAACTGTGCGCCGACCTGGACCCCCACTTCGTACATGAACGGTTGCGCCGTTAGTGATCGCGTCTCCATTTATGCTGCTTGCCCGGCTGGTTGTACGACTTGTTTTACTTGTCCCACCCCAAATATAATCCTTCCAACCTCTTGACGTTCCAGACATTGCCTTATCCAGCGCGGGCTCTTTGGCGCGTATTGTAGCATCATTCTCTATACTGTCCAATTCACCTGCGACCACTGTTTCACTCATGGCATCGTTCATCAAAACCTCCAACGCAGACTCACTTGAGGGAACGGGGGTTCCAGAGATCTTACGTCCGCCTTCGATGGTTCGCAGACGAGTTTCTAAATCCAGGTTCGATAGACCACATTCTAAGATAATTTTCCTCAATGACCTCTCCCTTTCTTCTGCTTTGCGCCTGAGCGCAGCTATTTGCGCATCTCGCCTAGCTAAATCCTCTGCAATCTGTCTAACCAGCTTAACAGCCCCATTTCTTGCTATCAACCTCTCGATATGTTCGTCGTTTGCATGATGTACCGATCCAGGTATATGGGTAGAACCTAAGGGCGCATCGTCGAACAAGGCACTACGGCTATGCGAAAAGGAAGAGGAGGTGGTTAAGCTATCGACCATAGAATTTGCAGCGGAAGCTTTTCGGTTCGCCGTTCCATCGTTTGTGGGTAGTATAAATTGGGGTCGATCATGTGTTGGCGAGTCACCGGAGAAGGAGGGGAAGGAAGTCAATGATTTATCTGAAATCGATGATGCAGAACTCGATATTTGCGAAGCAAGTCTTCGTGACTTTCCGCGTACTGTTTGCGATCGGTGACTCCTCATAGATGCGGCTGAGGCTGTCCTGGAAAGATTCCCCGTAATATCATTTTCCATCGCTGCGGTATCTTGGTTGATATCAAGAAGTGATTCCTCCCATTTGTTCCAGTTATATTCACTTTCCTCTTGATATCTCAAAACGGAATTCGTAAAGGACTGGGAAGAAGAAGAGACATAAGAAGACTCTGTAAAGGCGGGACTTTGGAATGAGAAAATTTGTTCTTGTAATATATGGTAAGTAGTAGGTGATATTGATTTATATCCGTAGTTGCTAAAGGCCTTTTTGGTTAATAAAGGTCGAGACATCATCATCACTATTTGGCGGCACTATCTCGCGTATTTTGTAGCACGAACAGCCCAAAAAATGTTAATCGAAAATTTCAAAACTTACATATAAAAAATCAAGAGCTTTCCTCAATTATTATACAGCTCACGAAAATATGAGGTTTATACCTGGGTCATCATTCTGTATGAAACGATTCATGCTCTTCTACTTTCGGAAGACGTGATTCTGCATCCTATGAGCCAATTTTTGGTCTTGGAAATGGCGCATCTCAGTTCTGTTGGTTTTGTTGCTTTCTCTCTCCTAATGAATACCACCGTGTGTAACGAAGTATCACTACTCCGCTCTCCTTTTCGGTGATCACATATGCACACTCACATTTTGCATATGTTACTATTTGGAAATAGACAAGGCAGACAGATCAATGTGATTGAAGGATCATAGGATTGAATAATTGCTGTACATTGAAGCGCTCGCTCAGAAACCTCAAAATACGATACATCTCGAAAAGCAGCACTGATAATTTATACAGGCGGGATAGGGCGGCGAAGGCCGAGGCAATTACCCCAGACTTCGTCGGGAACACCTGCAGACTCCCCGCCTTATTACTACTTACGGTATCTCTCCTTATTTGAAGACATAATTGTTTGATTTTACTGTTTCTCTTGTTTTGTTTCTGTTCTTGAATCTTGTTTTGAATTTGATATCATCTCACGAAACATAATAATACTATTGATACCCAATATGTCCGCGTCCGCAAAGAGAAGACTCGCAGCCCTTTCCGAGCAACTTGTGAAACCAATTGGAGATCAGGGAACCTTTGAAAATATTCCGATTCTCAAGAAAATCGCGCCAGATTCAACAGGCCCGAGAGTGAAAGGCAAAGTAGTCATTGTGACAGGTCATCATTCTCGTTCCAGACCCAATTCTATAGTATTGACATAGTGCAGGAACCAATAGTCCCTTGGGAATCGGACGAGCATCAGCACATCAGTTTGCACAGAATGGCGCAAGAGCTGTATACATATGCGATTACAACGATTCAAATCTCGAAACGCATAAACGGGAACTTGCATCATTATACCCAGATGTCGAAGTACACACGTGGAAGTTTGATGCGGCGGATGAACAATCTGTGAAGGAAGTTATTGATCATGCGGTAAAGACATATGGGAGATTGGATGTCTTCTTTGCAAATGCGGGTGTAGTAGGCACAAATAGAATATTTACAGATATTTCTGCAGATGAAGTTTTGTCTACTTTGCGGACAAATGTCGTCAGGTAGATATCTATTGAATCCTTGGCAAAATCGCGTACTAATATCAAAAATAGTGTAGCAATGGCAGCCAAATATTCAGCACCGGCCATGATGCTAACATCATCGAATAAACAATACCCTTCCGGTAGTATAATAGCCACAGCTTCAGTCGCCGGTCTCCGTTCCAATGCCGGTTCTAGCGACTACTCTGCCTCTAAAGCCGCCGTGATATCATTAGCTCAAACAATATCCTATCAGCTAGCAGGCACGGGAATTCGCGTCAATGCCATCTGTCCTGGCGTCATTGAAACAGGTATGACTGCACCAATGTATGAAGCTGCAAGAGCTAGAGGCTCGGAAAAGAAAATTGGTCAATTGAATCCGCTGGGAAGAGGTGCGCACGCGGATGAAGTTGCGAGGGTAGCGTTATTCTTGGGGAGTGAGGAAAGTAGTTATGTGAATGGTCAGGCTTGGGCTGTAGATGGCGGTCTTAGTGCTGGACATCCCTTTGTTCCGGGAAAGTTGGGTTGAGATGAAGATGGATGGTTAGATTGTTGGATCTCGAAGAAGGTTCTTTTATTCAATAGATGTCAATCCTGTGTGATTTTCACACAACCTCCGAGTTGGGGGAAGATCTAAAATCAGAATGTTATTTTACCTCTCACATCATGGTAACCTCCCCACATTGTCTCCCAAGCCCTATGCTTACCCCTTCCACTTAAAATATATATCCATACAACGTCAATTCCGTCACATACGACCATAGACTGAAGAGAATTGGGCATCCCGTCCGCTCTGCCATACACAAGCTTCAGATCGGCGAATTAGTAGTTGGGTGGGTGACCACCAGCGAATCCTCGCTGTTGTATGTTTTTGGGGGCCTTTTTTGAATTACCATTTTTCCCCCTCCTCTTTTGTGATCCAAGGAGATTGTGTCTGAAGAAATGATATTTATGGTGGCGGGGAGGGAGGTAGAGCGGGATGGGATAGTTATAGCGTGGGAATTTGTTTTGGATCAATGGAATTGATGAGGTTGATGGGTAGGGGAATGGGAGAATGAGGATAGGTAGGAGATGGAGGAGCGGAAAGTTGGGGAAGAGGGAGGGATTAGCTAGAGATGGTATATGACCTTCTTTCTACCTTTTATTTGTCTGGTAACACCTATGAAAAATGTCAAAACGCAATGGAATCACCTATCAATGAATAATCAAGTTCTACTTCCCTTTCTTCTGGTAGATTCTTATAGCGCCAGGTATTCAGGATTTGAAAATAAGCTCACCGGGCTCCGGTGATGTCCTCGGATGCTATATCTTGTTCTCAAGTGGCGAGCTGGGCCAATGAAACTTCGTGAAGTACCCAAACAAATTCAGCCAATGGATGCTTCTTCATGCGCTTTACAATTAGCCTCGTTTCTTGTTACAGCCTTACACTAGCTGGAGGTCAGGCCCACTAGCTGCAAGGCTACGATAATAATTTTGCTTTCCGATAACGAGATTTAACAGAGCCATCATTGATACAACATTACCACATTCGTACACTATTGATACAGTATTAATTAAATTCATACATTATTTTAATACAATGGCAGATCCTCTTCTATCATCATTATGTCGCATCTGTCATATTAATCCCACAAAGTATACATGTCCACGATGCTCTCAACAAACATGCTCACTTCCCTGCTCCAAACGTCACAAAGTCTGGTCATCATGCTCCGGTATTCGTGATCCTACTGTCTATAAGCCGAGATCACAATTGGCAACTCCTTCGGGTATCGATCATGATTACAATTTCCTCCATTCAATTGAGCATCGAATCGAGAGATCGGAAAGAGAGATTGTGGAAGAGCGAGGACTTGTAAAGAAAATGGAACTCGAATTGGCAAGACAAGGCCAAACGGACGATAGAAGACGACCCAACAAAACCGTAGGGCACCAGCGCGAAGATTTTATTACTAAAATGCTACAAAATTCCGGAATAACACTAGTCAAAGCACCGAGTGGAATGTCTAGAAATTTGGAGAACACATCTACTTGGAGTAGAACCCAGAAGTGCATGAATTGGCAGATGGAATGGATTCGAGAGCCAGATGCGGGCGGGAGGATACTGCATAAGTCGATAGACAAATGGTCAATCAACGATACTTACTCAGTACTCCTGGAGGAGCAACGAAGATTGAACATGGCGCCAGAGGAAAAAGTTGCGTTGAAGAAGAGGAAAGCAAATGAGTTGAAAGAGAATAAGGCTAAGAGAATCAAGTCAGATGAACATTCGTTGGATATCCCGCCGCTTTCCTCATTTCAAGACTCGACTGGAGCTTGGAACGTAGTTTTGGATCAGCCAACGATATTAACGGACCAGGATTCCACTTACCAAGCCAGTACACCGCGGAAGCTTGATCCCAAGTATCATTTCTATCTCCATCGACCAAAGACTCGATCATCATATCCTAAAGTATTAGTACCTCTGGACCCAACACAGTCAATATCCAAAGTTCTGGAGAATCGCACAGTCCTCGAATTTCCTACCTTCTACGTTTTTGAAACAGACAAACTTTCCGACACATTTATGCTGGAAAAGGATTATATTGAAGCTACTGAAGATGGGCCGGAGATGGAATCTGAGGAATCTGAGGACGAGGATACTAGTAGTAGTGACTCTTCCTCGGATGAAGATGAAGATGTGGAAATGGAGGATGGGGAGATTGCACCATGAAGTATTTTATGATCCGTTGCCGTCAAATTGTATACGTATAGAAGTATTGCTTCCCATGATACCCTCACACTAGTAATTGAACATATATTCGTTTAAATAATGTATTATTTATATACTATCTAAGAGGGTCCAATCTTGGTCAACGCTAAAATGCCCTTTTTATAAATCTTTGATTCTTATTTGATTCAATTCTCTGAAATAACGAATGCCAAACTCGTTCCCGAAGAGCTTAAAAAATCTGTGAGATTACTTTGATCTTCTGATAATCCATTCTTAAAGGTCTGGCTTCATGAAATTTGGATTAGGATAAGTTGCAAATTCATATATGAGAAGAATGTTCAACATCTAATATTTCCTTATCTGTGTTGCCGTATAGTATTTTGCTTGTACGTATCGTGAAGTCGTGTAAAGTGGTTTTTCTTCGGTGATAACGTTTCCGTGCCAACGACTACGGTTTTGTTCCCTCTGCCCTGAAATTTGACGCGCCCTCTTCGTGATCAAATATCCTACAAACACACGATTAATACCTGCGTGATCTAAAATAATAGTAGGATCTTCTTGAACCTCATGAAGTAAGCCAAATATCCACATTCTTAGGAGGTACTGTACGTGGAGGGTTATCCGGAATTTATATTTACTGATAGCAAATAGAGGTGGATTCACCCCGCTAAATACGATTGGATCAACAGATGCACCAAATTTCAAACGACGAAATAAGACTACAAATACAAATACTCGTATATTTAAACAACAACACAACTTCAAACGGGTCGTCAACACTTCAAGAACAACAACACCGTCTCATATAATACCACGCATTCAAAGAACAACTTGCCCGTCACCAGTAACGGAAAATAGCCCATCTTTGAGTGAACTTGGTGATTCAACTTCGCTCTTTGATTCGTCTCTTCTAATCATTGGTCGAGCATCCAATTCAAATTCAGCAGGGAAAGGAACCGTGGTTGTTCTTGATACTACAAAATACGACAGATATCTCGTTGAGAAAGGAAACAAAATGGTTAGGGAAATATCTCCAGCAAAGGTGCAGGCACCTCGGCCAGAAGAGCCTAAAGATCAATATCGATCCTCCCAAAGCAATGCCGCAAATCATTTATCAAACATTCCTAGATTCGGAGAAGCTACACTCCCACAGTCCCCACTGAACCGTAAATCTCAGCAACAATACTCTGAGTTATTCATCCAACCAAAATCCCGTCCCGAATTTCACAGAGATACAGAAAAACATAGTATGTACTCTGGCGTCAAATCAACTTACAGTGCTAACTTATATGTAGCACATCCACACTTACAGGCAGCAAAGGATGCTGCCCGAAAGATTATCGACCCTTTTATGCCACGAGCTCCAGCCGATTACAACAAGCCAGCAGTTCGTGCACCGGTTCCAGGTTCATCGTCTTATGCAACAACTCACCCTGCACCTCAACCTACTTTTGGATCCCTTCCAAACAGTAATGGAGGCTTCCAATCCATAAACACCTATACATCCAACAACTACGTAGATCTTACCACGTCTAAGCCGAATTACAATGAGACACACATCTATGTTGATCCTGCAAAGGCACAAGAAGATTTAAAAGCACTTCTGGAGGGCGTTATTGAGGATGAGGAAGATACAAAACCTAGAACCAGATCACGCAGAAAGAAGAAGGATGCAGAGGTAGACGACTTGATGGTACAAATGAATGGGCTAAATGTCGAATCGGATGAAAAGCTCGAAGTTGCATCGGAAGACGAAGAAGAAGATGATGGGACTGTCGAAGGAATTAATGTAAAATTACTTCCTCATCAAGTTGAAGGTTTAGAATGGATGATTGGGAGAGAGATTGGTACAGGAAAGAGAGGCATAGTACCAAAAGGAGGCATTCTCGCCGATGACATGGGTTTGGGAAAGACATTACAGTCGATTTCACTCATTCTAAGCAATCCAAAACCATCAAGTTCAGACGAAACTCGCAGTAAACGCAAATTACCTTCCGGTCTGGACAAATGTACTTTGGTTGTTGCACCTCTTGCACTTATTCGACAATGGGAAGCTGAAATCAAAGACAAGGTTGAAAGCAGTCACTCTCTTCGTGTGTGTGTTCATCATGGTCCTCAACGTACGAAACGATTCCAGGATCTCAGGAAATATGACGTTGTCATTACAACTTATCAAATTCTTGTTTCGGAATGGGGTAATTCGTCCAAGGATGATGATGATGAAGGTGTAAAAGTCGGCTGTTTTGGCATACACTGGTACAGAGTCATTCTTGATGAGGCCCATACCATCAAAAATCGAAACGCCAAAGCTACACAAGCATGCTATTCTCTTCGGAGTCACTACCGCTGGTGCTTGACAGGAACGCCAATGCAGAACAACTTAGATGAATTGCAAAGTCTCATCAAATTCTTGAGAATTAAACCATACGATAATCTCCGTGAATGGAAGGACCAAATCGATCGACCAATGAAAAATGGTAGAGGTGATGTCGCAATCAAGCGTCTTCGTCACTATTTGCAAATTTTCATGAAGCGACGCACCAAGGAAATCTTAAAGAAGGAAGGAGCTCTGAATCCTGGAGGGAAGCCTTCGGTTGCTGGCCAAGCCAATTCAACAGGGTTTAAGGTCGTCGAGCGTAAAATCGAGAAAGTATTTGCCGAATTCTCCCCAGAAGAGCGCAAATTTTATGAAAGATTGGAAGCACGTACCGATGCAAGTATCGAAGAAATGATGGGTGGGAGCAAGGTCAACTATGCAAGTGCGTTGGTATTGCTGTTGCGTCTGAGACAAGCTTGCAATCATCCAAAACTTGTGGGAAATAAATTGGGCAAAGATACCGATGCTCTTTCAGCAGAAACTAGCAACGCCAAATCAAAATCAACAACTGACTTTGATGAGATGGCAGATATGTTTGGTTCTTTGGGTGTAGGCTCCAAGAAGTGTGAGGTTTGTCAAATCGGGCTTGGTAAAGAAGCTATTTCACAAGGTGCTATTCGTTGTTTGGATTGTGAAGCAGATTTGGACGAGATATCTGGTAAGAAGCTCAGCCCGAAGAAAAAGACGAAGGAAGAGAGGAGCAAGAAAGATAAGAAGCACAAGGCATCTAAGCCAGTTCCAATTCGTAAGCCTAGGAATAGGAATATCATTGAAGATAGTGATGACGAGGAAGAAGGTGAATGGCTTGTCGGAGATAAGAAACGTGGTGCTCTTACTTTAGGAAAGGCTGGTGGAAAAGAAGACGAGAATTGTGAAGGTGGCGGTGAATGGCTTGATTCAGATCATGATTCAGATCTTGATGATTCTTTCCCTGATATTAAAGATATTGGCAAGAAGAAGGTTGTCAGTCTTGATAGCGATGATGAAGAGACTGCCGATGAATCATTCGAGGAGTCGGAAGAAGAGGATTCGGAAGAAGATGAGTCCTCTGAAGAGGAGGAAGAAGAAACGGATGTTGAGGATGAATTTGGTTCTTCCGACGAAGAAGCTGAGCTTTCTAGAGTTGCTGCATCTACTAAGATTACACATTTGATGAAAATCCTAGGGAAGGAAGCGGCTCAGCATAAATTCATCGTCTTTTCACAGTTCACGTCAATGTTGGATCTTGTTGAGCCATTCTTACGCCAAAAAGGTTTCAAATATACTAGATATGATGGTGGCATGAAGAACGATCTTCGTGAAGCCAGTTTGGACAGACTTCGTAACGATGAGAATTGCAGAGTTTTACTTTGTAGTTTGAAGTGTGGTTCTCTAGGACTCAACCTTACAGCTGCTACTCGAGTAGTTATTCTCGAGCCATTCTGGAACCCTGTAAGTTCTTTCTATTGCTCACGTTGTATTACATGATCAGTGTTACTAACACATACATTTATAGTTCGTTGAGGAACAAGCCATTGATCGTGTACATCGTCTCACGCAAAAAATTGATGTTGTTGTTTACAAAATTACCATCAAAGATACAGTTGAGGAGAGAATTTTACTTCTCCAAGAAAAGAAACGAGAGCTTGCAAATCAAACCATCGAAGGTGGTAAAGGTGGTGCCGGCAAATTGGGCATGAAAGAAATTCTTCAATTATTTAGAAGAGATGCTGAACAAGCCCCACCTGCTACTGGTGCGTATGATTTAGGTGCGAAACCTAGAATCCTAAAAGAGTCCGCAAGTAGGAGTCCAAGTAAGAGTGCGGCAAATTTGAATAGTTATGGTTCACAAACTGCGTCGGCACCAAGAAAGATTGCACCAACTCCATTTCAAGCTAAGAAAATAGAAGATTCGGTTTATGGTAGAAGATGGTGATTTGCTTCAACAGAAGATTTTATTTATTGGTCGTTTGGTTATGACGGTTTGTTTAGATTTTGTCTATATGGGAAATATCTTGTGGTAGATTTGGGATACATTGTGGTTAGGTTACGGAATGGGGACTGGCGCTCTGAGGGTTTCTTCTGTCCTTTCTCTAGGATCTAGGATGGATATATGATGACGAATGGCTGTTAGACGAGAAATGAAAAGTATTATTATTTAGGAATGGTTGTTGTGATATATTTGAGTAGCATACTGTTCTTGGTGACTCTTTATTTAAGTCAAATCTCCATTTACCATCCCATCCATTCAAAACTACCTGTCACTAATCAATGTTTCAACCGTCGCTTTGTTATATTATAAAAGATGCAAGTCGAGATATATGCATCCCGATAGTACATTATAAAAGAAAAATGAAGGAAGGAATTGATTAGATTGTATTGTAATATATTATTGAAAGAGAAAATAGATTTCATAATAGATTTGAGATAGAAACAATTTGTGTTCAAAAATATATAACGTGGTTTATCAGCAGTCCGCCCATATCACTAGTCCGCCCACTTTTTGGCCATTTCCAACTCTTCCACTTCAATACGCGTTTTATCAATAATTACTTATGGAAACTCATTCTAAAGAAGTACGAATTATCTTAGCTATTGAAGCTATTAAACTTAATCCACAATTCTCAATTCGGAAAGTGGCAAACCTTTATAATATACCTCGATCTACTTTGAGGGATAGAATTAAAGGTTGTACTAATATGGCTGATTATCGACCAAAAGGTCATAATTTGACCAAATTAGAAGAGGAAGTGCTTATCCAGTATATAATCGATATGGATGAGAGAGGGTTTGCACCTAAATTAAGTGGTGTAGAAGATATGGCGAATTATATCCTCGAATCGCGGGGTGCGAAGAAGGTTGGAAAGCTCTAGGCTCATCGCTTTGTTAAACGATGCCCAGAATTAAAGATGCGTTTTAATCGCGTTTATGACTTTCAAAGAGCTCTTTGCGAAGATCCCAAGCTTATTGAAGAGTGGTTTGGATTGGTATCGAATATGCGGGCGAAATATGGTATTGTCGATTCCGATTTTTATAACTTCGATGAAACCGGCTTTATGATGGGTGTAATATGCCCTGGAATGGTCGTAACTAGTATTGAACGATGTGGCAGAAGCAAGGCAATACAACCAGGCAATCGAGAATGGGCTACAGCGATTATATGTGGTAATGGAGAGGGTTGGACTATACCTCTATTCTTGATGGTGCAAGGGCAATATCACCTTTCTAATTGGTATACCGAAAGTGGTTTTCCTGCAGATTGGGCTCTTAAACCTACTTCCAATGGATGGACGAATAATGAGACAGGCCTAGAATGGTTAAAGCATTTTGATAAACATACTATTCGTCAAAGGAAGGGCAAATATCGAATGCTAGTATTGGATGGGCACGAAAGCCACGAATCAATATCTTTTCAATCATATTGCAAGTCAAATGATATTATATGCCTCAGATTACCACCACATTCAAGTCATTTAACTCAACCACTCGATGTTGGGTGTTTTGGCGTACTTAAACGTTCATATAGTTGTCAAATTGAAGGATTTATCAAAGCTCATATCAATCATATCACCAAGGTTGAATTCTTTATAGCCTTCAAAGCTGCATATTTACAATCATTTACTATTCAGAATATGAAAGCTGGTTTTCGAGGAGCAGGTCTAATACCATTCGATCCTCAATCTATACTCTCAAAACTGGATATTAGGATTCGTACTTCTACCCCTCCATCTACCTCCTTGGAACTTACCAATTCCTGGATCTCTCAAACCCCTCACAATCCAACTGAGGCTCTCTTACAATCAACTCTAGTAAAAGCTCGAATGGCTCGTCATCAATCAAGCTCTCCTACACCTATATTTGAGACTGTGCAAGCTTTAGCTAAAGGTACAGAGAGACTGGCATATGAAGTTACACTTTTGAGTGCTGAGAATCGTATACTTCGAAGAGCAAATGAGGCATTAAGTAAACGTCGACGCGCCAAAAAAAATTCAACTACGTAATGGAGGAGTACTTACTGGACAAGAAGCTGAAGATATATTATCACAACAAGAGGTTGATAATCAGATTCAACGCGACGAGCGTCAAAATGGGGGAAATTCTAATAGGGAATCATCTACTAGTCGATGCTGTAGTAAGTGTGGAAAGACTGGTCATAATTCAAGAACTTGTCAAAATGATATAATAGATCCTAGATTATTAGATTCTTAATAGTTTGAATCAATTGAATAAGTTATGATTGATTAATTAGAATTTGAAGTGGTTAAATGGTCAAAAAGTGGGCGGACTAGTGATATGGGCGGACTGCTGATAAACCACGTTATACAAAAGATCGATTATTATAGAAAAAAGAATAACGAAGTCTCTTTTTTATATTTAATTATTAAGGGTTATATGATTAATTAATTGGAAACCTTTATGTATATAGTCTACTATTCCTACTTTCTCACAATATAACAACATTTTTGTATACCCAATTTGCCGTACATGTCACTTCAGATTGAAAAGTATCACAAAATTTTATTAAGTATATCTTCATTTTTGAACAATCTCGTACTCAAATTAGATGACTAATAATTCTCTACCATGTGCAGTAGCGCACACCTCGGATTTGCGCGGAGTAGAGAGATCATTGACCCTGCGGACACTTGAAAAGATTACGTATATGCTTTGTTTTGATGATTATATAAGGTTATTCAAGAATGGAGTTTGGAGTTTGGTATTTGTTATGTGAAATTGAATCTTAAGGTTTAAGATTCTTTGCTTTGTGTTCTAGCTTTGTGCTCTAGCTTTATATTTTATATTTTGTAGGACATATTTTTGTATTGGATTCCAGACTTCAGATTTTAGTGGTTTGATACGAAGATACGAAAATACGGAAATTTTGTCCTTTTACCTCAATTACCTTGTTACCTACAACTAGCAGATACAATGACCTCAACCTCGATTGTAGGCAGTACAGGCCTCGTGGTACGTATTCTCCTCACTCATTCACCTCCCTCCATCACCACAACATCTAACCCTTAAAAAAACAGGGCTCCCATATCCTCAACACGCTACTCTCGCACCCCTCCATCTCAACCATCCATTCCCTCTCTCGCCGCAGCCCCCAAGAACCCGCCGCGACCTCCTCCCCCAAACTCCACCCCCTCATATCCGAAGACACAAAAACCTGGTCTTCCCTCCTCTCCTCCATCACCCCCTCCCCTAGTATCTTCTTCTCCGCCCTCGGCACTACAAAAGCCCAAGCCGGCAGTATCGAAGCGCAGCGCAAAATCGACTTAGAACTAAACCTAGAACTTGCACGCACCTTCGCAAACAATAATTCCGAATCCCAAGATGCCAATCCCAAATCTAAAATCTACATTCTAATTTCCACACGCGGCGCAAATAGTACTTCTCGAATCCCGTATTCGAAAATGAAAGGTGAATTAGAAGATGCGGTTACGAATGAGCTCGCGGATTCGTTTAAACATGTGGTTATTTTGAGACCGGGGTTGATAGTGGGAGAGAGGGATGATTCGAGACCGGCGGAGTTTGCGTTGAGGAAGGTGGCGGGTTGGGTGGGTTGGTTGGGCGGTGATGCGTGTAGGGATTTTTGGGCACAGGATGCGACGGTTATTGCGAGGGCGGCGGTTAATGCGGGGTTGAGGGCACAAGAGGGGAGGGATAGTGATGGGGGGGTTATTCCTAGGGTGTGGGTTTTGGGACAGGCGGATATTGTTAGGTTGGGGAGGGGGGAGTGGAAGGGTGAGTGAGGGGTGGGTTTGTTGATTTAGGGATGGGTTGGTTAGGATTGTGGGTTTATTCTAAGTTGGATGGATGGAGTTTTAATTTTGTGTGGTATTATTGGGTCTAGGTGGTGAGGTATGTTGTATTGTAGTTTACTTGTAAATTGTTGCTTCCATTCATTTATAAATATGCTATGTTATTATTACGTGCTTTTCATCTCTTCCCATCATTTCTCTCTCTCATCATCACATCATATACCAAAAGCAACCCACCGAGATCCAAACCTCATTCCACCATCCGCCCTCCAACCCTAACTCAAACATCTACATCCCCACCACTCTCTCACACACTCCCCCTCCCTCCCTTCTTCTCCCTCCCCCCAAACCCACTCCCCTTCTCCCCACTCACATTAACATCCCCCTTACTCCTCTCCGGCCCCCCACCCATTTCATCCGTTTGTCCACTCACATCCCTATTCGCGGGACTCACTTCTAGCGGATTACCATAACCTTCTTTCTTTTCCCCCTTCCCTGCTTGATTTTTTTCCGACTCGGGATTAGTGATGTTGGGATCGAAAGCTGCGGATTGTTCGCGAGCGGCCGCGTCGTCGGTGCCCGATTTACTGTATTCGGTGGCTTCGGTATTGATGCTGTCTTTTTGTTGAGAGTCTTTGCGGGGGAATTGGGGGGAGGGGGTGGTGGTTATGGGACGGATGGAGGGGTGGGTGAGGAGGATGGGTTTGCTGGGGATTGTGGTGCGTGTGAGGCGGGTGAGATGAGGGAGGCGGAGGAAGTGGGTGGGTGACATGGCTGTATTATGTTGTGTTGTTGTCGTGTTTGTTAAGGTTGTTTGCTTGGTGATATATTGTAGAGGTAACAACTCTAGAATATTGAATTAGCTTTGTTTGGGAACTC
Organism: Sclerotinia sclerotiorum 1980 UF-70; assembly: GCF_000146945.2. Classification (NCBI taxonomy): domain Eukaryota; kingdom Fungi; phylum Ascomycota; class Leotiomycetes; order Helotiales; family Sclerotiniaceae; genus Sclerotinia; species Sclerotinia sclerotiorum. The sequence goes on from NW_001820823.1 coordinate 886,648, forward strand.
ATTTAGAACTCATTGTACTGGAGATACATTTTTAGAAGAACGTAAATTCAACTTACATTGGGTTTAATCTGAACTGAATATTTCAAATTTGATCTCAATTGAAAAGGTGTTTGTTAGAAATGCTAAATACTACAGGTAAGATTTTGCACTCTTCAATTGCATGTACTCGAGTATGCATGAAAATAATGACGACGACGTCATCGAGGAGCTTTTAGCGTTTGGAGCTACCCCGCATTATCTCGCCCCTGGATAGAATTATGGTTATCCAATTAATCGAGTGCGAAATTGAATCCATCGATTAACACATCAATATATTGTCTTGTAATTGAAATATGCTACCTTTTGATTTGAGTGTTACTTTCTCAATTGTGTTGGTATGTAATAGCATAATGCTGAATAGAGACATTATTCAATTAGTTCTAGGTTTGCTGTTCATCAGCAACCTGAATTAGAACATGGATAAACATGTGATTGCTGCTACTCAAGCCATCAGTTCGTTATGATTGTGATGCTGATTTTATGTAAGCAATTTATTTGCCACGCTCTCGATGTATTTCCTCTTCAAACTAGTCTTATTTTGGTTGTCCGAGTTGCTTGTATCGAATTGTGTAATTCTGCAAAAAGCATGGTATAGATCGGGATATCTAGACATGCAAGTTTTCGTATGGAAGATTTGAAATTGCATTTCTAGTCGTAAGATCTTACATTCTTCCCTGTGCATAGCAATAGCGTTTATGTCAATAAAGGACTAAAAGATGGGGAAGGTTAGAAAGGAGAGTCTTCTCCTGGTGGAATTTGACTTGACACAAATCTTGGTTACGCCACCGTTAGTCTTGATGTCATGATCACCTAGGTAGGTACAATCTCCCATACATCTCAGGGGGAAGGAGCTTTGGAATTTGGATGTTACTTATAAACATCATACACTCCCTCCTCCTTTCATCCTCATTCAAAACCATTCCAATGTTGCGCACTATTTCAAGAAAGACTTTCTTCCAACCCTCAGCTAAAATCTTTAAGCCTACAACCCTTTTTTCAAGAAATATGGCCGATAAGCGTGTTGAGCAAGCTGCCCAAGCTGCTGGTGAAAAGAAGGATACCAACCCTTCTGTAAGTAGCTGTTTACTTGTCCAGTTAGGAACCTCGAATGCATTAAGCTAATCAAAGAGACTTAGAACCCATCAGTTATTTCATCTGGAGGCGCAATTGGCAAGCAATTTAACCCTGACGGAAACATTGGACAAATTGGTGAGAAGATTGGTGGTCCATTCTCAAAGGTAATACTCAAGGCCAATTCTGTTTTTAAGTCTTCAAATCTAACCCATAAATAGGACGGTGCTATCGGTTCCCAGTTCGATGCCGCAAAGGATGGTCTCGCTGGACAGGTTGAGAAGGCTGTTGATGGACCAAGTAGACCTGCTACTGAGAAGAAGTAATGACACTTGGGGTTGATGAATGAAAGACGATGATAAGGCCATAGGCCGGAATATATTATTTTTGGACGTCTCTCACTTCAGAGGAATTGGTCGTATGTACTATAATCGATAATAATGAACTTTGTTCAACGATGTATACCTTGGTGACCTCCCGTTAGTCGAAACTGAGAATGTGATGTTTGCTGTAGATACTTTGAATCCACGAATAATCTCCAGGTTGTGGAATGTGAAACCCAGTCTCCTACAACGCTGCCCACCTTTCTATGTATTTGCTCACCAACTTTGATGAGCAACTCACTTTCTGTATTCATATTCCCCAAGGGATCAATCACTACCATCCAAACACATGACACATTGTTATCTGTCGCCAAATATTTAGCCGCGGAAGAGAAGTTGTCAAGCTCCATAAAATGCTAAGTGAAAGGCTTTGCACTCAAGACCTCCAACTTGGTCCATTTATCCAAGCGGCTTACATTCTATCTGACTTGGCTATCGTGCTTCTTGGGGAAATGCGATTGTTGATTTTCAAACACCAGACGATACATTTCACTCTGTGTTACCATAATTCGAAGTTAGCGATACCATCAAATCGGCATCGATCGATGAAACAGATTTGATAGTATCAGTTCGAGAGTTCAAAACCAGCATCAGAAATGAGAATTTTCGTATTCGGAACAAAGAAATCAAATGATATTCGGCTTCGGCTTCGATAAAACTTTCTTCCGGTCGGATAAACTTTGACAGGGTATCTTTTAATCGAAGGTGTTTAGCTTGCTTGTGATGGCGTGCTTTCTCGTGCTCTCACGTATTTTCTCGGAATTCACTTAATTACCTACTATCAGTTTTTTAACACGGCCAGTGAAGAAAGAAGGTGGGTTTGAAAGTGGTGAAATTTCTTATGAAGGATCTCTATTTATTATTACTAAAAGGTGATTTATCGGAGTCATGGTTTTACATTCCAATTGATAGGCCAAAGATTATATATCGCATTTATCACACTAAATCTTTCTCTTTCAGATTAAGTTGTAAAGGGATATTATTTCCTTCTACTACTGAGTATATTGTTGACTTCTTTACTTTTTTACAACATTCTCATTCTTTTTCATACTTCCAAGTGTATCAAGACAATTGGTCTTGAATTTCTATTTTCTTTCATTTAGATTCTTGTCTTGTCGAAAGTTCTTCGAAGATACCCCGCCACCATCAAGTCGCAAGAATGGGGGAATCAACAGATTATGATCAAACCAAAGGCATAAATACTAAGCCCGAAGGTGATGGATCTAAGCAGGTAAGCCAAAGGAATTCTTCCAGAAACTATTCACAAGTGTCTAATCATTCTGTTCTCTGCAGGAACCATTCGGAAAAGATACACTCAACTCCACCTGGAATTCCGAAACCGAGTCTTCTTTCCGAACATTCTCCCAAAAGTCCTCCAATTTGCCATTTGGACAAGCAATTGAGTACGATGCGATCAGTGGACCTACCTATGTTACTGCACAAACTTTGGTTCAACAAGTAGCTTATGCGCTCTCTGATAAGATCTTCTCTTACTCCCCGGAGTCGTTTGATCTGGATGTTGCTATAAAGTCTTGGGCCGCGGCAAACACAAAAAATGCCAATGGATATACTACACAAATTTCTCCCATGCAGACTCGATCTGGTGCTGGATCCATTGCTCTTGGATATATGTTTTCAAAGGATTTCGATTTGACCAAGAGACATATCCCTCAATCACTTTTGGCCACTTCTTCTAGTCTTCATAGCCTACGTTCAACTCTCGACCAACTTTCGTTATTATACTCTGTTGCAAATCCATTTGTAGCTCACGTTGCTGCTGTTGATTATGCACCTGGATCTGGTGGTCTCGTCACGGACTATGCAACTGCTTTGACTGTAGCGGAAGAGTTGGGACTCGGTTTGGTTTCTAGTTCGTCTGCATACGAAGCTCAGCATATGTCTCTCTTCTCTACGTTGTTAGCTACCGTTCTTCCAACCATCCATACCTACGATGGTATCACTGTTGGCCGTGACACTCTTCGTGTCATTGATATTCTTAGCCAATCTGGTCTCAGCAGTTCCTACAAGAGCATTCTTGACGAAATCTCGAAACTTGGAAAGAGAGCTGATGCTGAAAGTAAAGTTTCATCACTTCTTGAAGCTTTTAACAACGAACTTGGTACATCTTATGGCCTTTTTGAATATAACGGAGATGAATCTCCAGAATCTGTTTTGGTTGTCTTCGGTTCCGTTGAAAGTTCTCTCGCTACTCAAGTCGCAAAGAAGCTCTCTGCTGAAGGAGAGAAAATTGGTGTTATCAATGTTAGAGTTTACAGACCTTTTGTAGAGGAAGCTTTCCTAAAGGCTCTTCCTGCATCAGTTCGAAATGTTGCAGTCCTTGGTCAAGTTCTAGACGAGTCAGCCGCAACAGATGTTTCTGGTCACTCTAATTTGTATGAGGATGTTTTGGCAGCAACTGTATTCTCCGATAAATTTCCAACCGCTCCAAAGGTCGTTGATGTCAAGTATGCTCGGTCGCAAGTTTTCACACCCACTTCTATCGCTAGCATCTTCCATCAACTTGGAGGCAAATCTATTAACGAGACTATATCACTCTTGACTGTTGGGCAAGTTGAGCAATACTCATTCTTTGATCTCGAGGATTCTGCTGCTGCTTCCGCTCCTTCTGCTATCAGCAAGCTTCTTTCTGGTGATTCGGCCAGCAATGTTCTCATCAATCAAACTCATGACAACTTCATTCAAGGTGGTGTTGTTAGAACTGATATCCGAAACTCCAAAAAGTCAATCGAGGCTGCTTATCCAATTGAAGAAGCCGATGTTACTTACATTGGAGATGAAAAGTTATTCAAGGAGATTGGTATCTTGAAAAATGTCAAGTCGAATGGAAAGATTATTGTCAAGCTTCCAGGTGTTAAGGACGAAGATCTGGAGAAGAAGATTCCAAGCTCTGTTCGCAACGAGATCAAATCAAAGGATGTCGAGTTATTTGTCCTGGATCCAACTCTGTCAGAGGCTCTTGAGAAGGAACCTGCTCTTGAAACTTTGTTAATTGAACTTGCATTCTTGAAGATTGCTCGCCCAGAACTTCTGGATGCCAGCGAGGACAAGCTCGCAGCTATTAATGGAAGCCAAGAACAACTTCAAGCTGCAGTAGCTGACCTTAAGAAGGTCATTCGCAAGGTTGAAATTCCTGTGACTTGGGCTGAAGTTGATACCGAAGCTGAAGTTCTAGACCTTCCTGCAACTATCAAGTCCAGCAGTTTTACGGGTTTCCAAAAGGAAGAAACTGAGGCACCATCTCAACTTCGTAATTGGCACGCAGCTGCTAAGGGTCTTCTCTTTAAGGAAGCTTATGGCACTAAATCTGAACTTCGACCAGATCTTACTGCCAAGACATATGAGATTACCGTAAAGGAAAATCGTCGTTTAACCCCCATCACATATGATCGTAACATTTTCCATATCGAATTCGATTTAGGAACATCCGGTCTTAAATATGATATTGGCGAAGCTCTTGGTATTCACGCTGTCAATGATGTTGCTGAGGTTGAGGAGTTTATGAAGTTCTACGGACTCAACGCAGATGATGTTGTCGAAGTACCTTCTCGTGAGGATAACAATGTTTGGGAGGCCAGAACGGTTTTCCAATCCTTGGTGCAAAACATCGATATCTTTGGTAGACCACCAAAGAAGTTCTACGAAGCCCTCGCCGAATTCGCTTCTGATGAGAAGGAAAAGAAAGAACTTCTTACACTTGGTGGCCCAGAAGGTGCCAATGAGTTCAAGCGTCGTGCTGAAGTTGATACAGTCACCTACGCTGACATTCTCCTTGAATTCAAGTCCGCTCACCCATCTTTCCATGACATCGCTCGCATTGTTTCACCAATGAAACGTCGTGAATACTCCATCGCCTCTTCTCAAGCTGTCAATCCAACAACTGTCGCTCTCATGATTGTTGTCGTATCTTGGGTCGATCCAAAGGGTCGCGATCGTTTCGGTCAAGCTACACGTTACCTTTCTTCTCTTCCTGTCGGATCAAAGGTTACCGCTTCCGTAAAGCCTTCCGTCATGAAACTCCCAGCTCTTGATACAGCTCCTCTTATCATGGCTGGTCTCGGTACAGGTCTTGCTCCTTTCCGTGCTTTTGTTCAATACAGAGCTATGCAAAAGGCTCAAGGCAAAGATATCGGTTCCATCCTTCTTTACATGGGATCTCGTCATCAACGAGAAGAATACTTGTATGGTGAAGAATGGGAAGCCTATCAAGATGCCGGTGTTATCACTTTACTTGGAAGAGCATTCTCCCGTGATCAAAAACAAAAGATCTATATTCAAGATCGTATGAGAGAAACAGTCACCGATATCATTCAAGCGTATATTAAGGATGAAGGATCATTCTATTTGTGTGGTCCTACATGGCCGGTACCAGATGTTACGGAGGTTCTTGAGGAGGCGATTAGGGAGGATGGTAGATTGAGTGGAAAGAAGGTTGATGGAAGGAAGGAGATTGAGAGGTTAAAGGAGGCTGGTAGATATGTTTTGGAGGTTTATTAGATGGCTTTGGGCATTGTTGATATGTAGCTAGTGGTTGATTTTTAAAGCGTGTTTAGACTATACTGGTTAAGATTGAAATCCATAGATCGTATCTGGACTCTGTTCGGAACTAAAATTATAGATTTGTTGCTGTTTAATCTTGTCGATTTCGCTTGGTTCAAGGTCGTGTTTGTTATCTATTGAGAGTATTATATATATACATACAGTAAATAGTACTTTGAGTATATGTTTTTTGTTAAAATTGACAATTATCTTATTCCATTCTATTTTGTTTAGGGAGAAGAGTTCTAGTTGATGAAGATTTCGGACGTAGTGATTGACAAGATGAGTAAGTATTCAGATGAGGGTATTTAATATTCGTGTATTGAAATATTTGCATCTAAAGTCTTTGGATAATTACCTAGGATGATATATATGCAGCATTCAGACGATATATAGGAGTCTACTTCTGTGAAAGTATCAAAATTGGACGAGGGCTTTTATCTGCTGTATATATATACACATATATATGCAATTATCGTCCGAACATCCATTTAGTTATATTTCCGCATATTGTCAACGTCCCTCAATATTTATCAATCATTCCAGAGGTCATCATTCTTCATGATGAAAATCTGCTTGAATTGTTCAGCTTAGTGTTGAAATTTATTGATGGCTGGCATTTTTTCGCTGTCTATTTATATGTCTAATTATTTATATATTTTAAGAATTACAAATAAGACTATAACCTATAAGAAGGAATATTATATCGATATCCATATCGATAATTTCCTATCGTGTAATAAAAGTGTGCACACACATAAGTTCACAATAATCTGGTGAGCCAAAAAAAAAAACAAAACAGCCTGACCGGTTTGTCATCTGTAGTTGATTTATTGAGGGGGAGGGAGGAGGGGGTGATTTTATAGAGAGAGGGGTGTTGAGGTTTGAGGTTTGGAAAGTTTTCGGGATTGGGGGGGTAAATTCATTTCTGAGGGGTTATGAGTAATGCCTGGTGCCCTGGTATTCTAAGAAGGAATATTTAGTGAAGAATATGGGAATGTGAAATTGTGAATAAGCCAGAAATATGTACAGGACCTTGTGGTGAATATTAAAATCTGGCTTGTACTAGGTAATTAACCCCCACTTAGTAATTGACGTGCGGAGGATCTGGTGGATTACAACTTTACAAGTGACCAAGGAGATGTGGAAGGTTCGGAATTTGTTAAGGAAATGAAGAGATAGAGGAATTTGGGGAACTCTTAGAATCCTAGGAGAAGTGAATAAAGAGTTTGTGTGAACTTGGAAGGGATCAAAGAGTCATTTGTGGATATATGCCATCTTCAGTCAATAACTAGGTACCTAATTATAGATTACAGAAGCGCATGGGATTCTATAGCCATTGAGCACTCTACTGATTAGCCCGGGAGCTTGCAGTTCCCTCTTATTCATTGGAATATCAATTCTAAAGTTCGGACTTTCTGCCCATTTCTTTTCTGTCAACCTATTTATTAAGCTTCGCTTTCCACCATGGAAGAGTGTATAGCAATGAGCTGATGATGACTACTCCAGCGAGATGATCCAACCATTTGGGGAATTCGAATTTTTGAAATACTGTAGAATATGGAAGAATAAGGACTCTGAGATCTAGGAATTATTTACAACAGGTTACTGATTGAAACAAGTGGTATGTTTTTAACCGACAGCGATTATCATGCAAACCGACAATGAGAGGATAGATTCAACAGTACTTGCTTTAATTGAGAGAAAATCTAGCTAGATTTTGAACTTTGTCAAAATATATTCGTCAATTTTGGAATTTACTATTCATACGTATACGAATTGAGCAGGATGCATTCGGCGCAGCATGAATCAACTTGTTTGTAAATGTAGAAATTTATGGTATACTCAAGAACTGCGTAGGGAGTATTTATAAAACCAAGTAGGTACTCACAGATCGTGGCATACCTAAGGAGCTTTATTCACTCCTTTGGCGGTATTTACTTTGATTACCTACCTAGGTATACTAGAAAGCAAAATCTATACTCATGATGTGATACAAATAGAAAACCTTGGTGAATACATACAACTCTTCAACCATATGTATAAGAGAAGAAATCCACTCATTCCTGACTCTTGACGATAGAGGTGTGAGCTCTGTAGACATATAAACACCCAAGTATATCGTAAGCTTCCACAATCACAAAACAAAGTAAAATGATATGGAACGGAGGGTTTATGGGAGGTGTCTGGCATAATTTTCTCTTTTGGAAGTTTCTGTTAGACAATAGTATTGAAGGAATATAATCTTAGATATTTGAAGATGGAGATGAAAAGGTAGATACTCGTCCTAGTAAAGGGAAGATGATAATGTAAATAATTACAACAGTGGTATCATGTAAAAGGGAGTGACAATGATAAAAAAAAGAAAGCGGGGTGACAACATTAGATTCTACGTCCATCTAAAATCCTGCATGTATGACTTGATCTCCGAAGTCGTAGTCAACTATATATATGCTATGAGTCTATGATACTAAAGAACTTTAGCCACAGACCCAAGGATCGATCAAAGGAAGCTATGGATAGGATTTATCAGGTAGATCTAGTACTTTAAATACCATATACCTTCTTGATATGATATTTATTCCCTTGAATTTTGGAGAGTTAGCCGGAGATACTATCAGACCTAGACTTGGAGATGAAAATTCTCTCCAATATACTCAACATCTCATCCAAGATCCAACACTACACTATCATTCTACAATCACACAATCTCAAAGTTTCTTAAAGTTTAAAGCCCACTATTGATAGATAATATTAAATGTTAAAGAAACATACTTTACCATCCCATCGTGCTCATCCACTTCATCTTGCCCACTCCACATTGAGCACTCCACATCGGAGATGCTTCGGCATACAATAACTTGATACTTTTAAGTCTAAGCTACTTGGAATTATATCACAAGCAATAAGATAGAGCATCGGCATAGAGAAGCGAATGCCGGGAGTTAGTCTGGATTTAGTAGACTAATAGCGTAGGGAAAATGTGAAAATCCTAGGGACCCAAAAAACGTGACACCATCGCGGAAGTTCTGAAGTTTTGGAAGATTTCACAATAGGGAATGGAGCTAAAACATATAAACGGTGTATGAGATTGTGTGTTTTTGTGGTCGTAGATTATTGGCTGAATGTTATGAAATTATAGTAGGTTGGCCAAATTCGTTCGTTTAATGAGGTGGTTGAGTTTAGTAACTGACCAGATTTAAACAAGAAACTTTAACTGGATTTTTGAACAGCCCAAACTTTGGAATCAATCTGAATTCATTTGGATAGCCAGATTGATCTGTATATCCAACTTTGTCATATCGCTTCCAGATGCCCAAAAAGTTTCTAGCCCTCAATGTTTGAAATGTCAGAAAAATTTGCAAATGCCTCACTGAAGCCAATCGTGAATACAGTTTTTAACTTTTAAAGGACACTATGCATGAGAATGATGATCGTCCCAGATATCTATCCGCAATTACTGAATGTGAGATACTCTAGGACCAAACTTTGTTCTCCTCCGGTATCGAATGTGGTTAGATAGCTTTTGACATGACAACCCGCTCTAACTTAGCCAACTTCTTAGTCTCAAGCTATCGAATTTCTATTTGGACCAACATAATCACCATAGTAACAAGAAAAAAATCCCCCAGAACCAAAATCAAAATCATACAAAAAGTTGCCCCAACACAAAATTCATCAATTCGGAAAAGAGACTACCAAAAATCAATAAACATGAACGAACGAACCCTTCTTAATAATAGACTCATCAGTCCCGGCCCAAATCTCATTGAAGATATGTGCGAGGATTGTCATTTCATGTTGCGGACTACAAAAGGAATATTTCGGCTCATCACAAGTGGATATATGCATAAACGGCTTCGATGGACCAACGAAGATATGTCATTACCAGAAGGCGACAAGGCAGAATCTCCTCCTACCACTTGGCCAAACCAATTTAATCATACACTCCTTGGCTGGGGATGCATAATTTGCGGACTGATTCTCTCTTCTCCGAAAGCCAGCGAAAAAGGCTCGGAAATTACACATCCCTCTGTCCATCACAAATACAACCAGAGGGTTCCTGCTTTCCGTAGCATCAGCTTTCGCCCCATCACTGCCAACCAAGCTAACGAAGAGGTCGAAAATCCATTTAAGGATCGAGCGCTTTCGAGGACTAGTCGGCACCCAACAATCCTAAATATGACGGAGGTGGTAGAATATTTTCATGAGAATAATATCCATATCAAGGGTGTCATTGTCATGAGGGGAGGGGAGGAAATCGTTAGAGTGCCATGGTACCTCCCGATGTGGTCTATATTTATTCGCAGGGACTTGCGCCTTAGAGTCAAAGGAATTTTTCAAAATGGATAGCCAGGTGTCAAATAAAAACCTCTTCGACCGTATTAACGACTCAAATACCTAATCGATAAGCAAAATATTGAAATTTCTGGATTATGTTAAGGGATCTGCGGAAGGAGAATGATTTTGTATGACTGGAGATAGTTTTTATTTGTGGAAAAGTGGTCCTTTGTATCTAAAATCACTGTCAGAAATTTGGACGCAATCTTCATCGAAAATGTGTAACTGAACAAAATAAAGTGCCATCACGCGGACCAAAAATGTGGGAATAGTGTAAATCTTGAATATATATCATTCCACATGGAGTTCCGTAATTGAGCTACTTGCACTGTTCCAGTAATGCTCTCCCATAATCACCTCTGTTGGGCAATCTGTTGCATGTATGAATGTGACATCTCGCTGGACTTGTATTCGTTAAGAAAACTGATTCAATGTTAGATATGTAACACCAGAAATAAGATGACTTACTGCCACAATGGAAATCCAATTCCATAAATGCTACAGGACTATGGATGCGATAATAATATGGATCATCGTCTCCAAATTTACCAATCCAAGCAAAATATGTTTCGTCGAGATGCTTTTTAAATAGTGCGACTCTGTGCTCCAAGACTGCATCGGGGTAATACTCATTGAAAGTTTTGAAAAGCTTAATAATTTGTTCCTGCTTGTCGGCTGAAAACTCAGAAACTGGACATCCTTCATAGGGAACGATCCTGTTATCTTGTCTCGCACCTCCCAAGTGTCTTTCGTCAAAAGGATTCCACCTATCATCTGGAAGGCTCTTTCCATCCATACCCTTACTCAAAGTTGCCTTATCTTGTAGTTCCTTAGGCAAACTTTGCATCAAGCTCAAACTATCCATCTCTTCTGATCTAAATAACCTCAACCCAGCATGTGGACCTTCGTCGATTCTATCAGGTTCTGCTCCCATGAATGTAGGACCAATCACCATTCTCTTGCCAAGGAATACTACTACATGAGACAAATGATGTCCAAAGAATGTATATCCCCATTGTTTTGTCATGGAAGGTGTACCAAATAATCGAAAGTTATAGGAGTGCTCATTGAGTACCTTCTTGCCATTCACTAGATGGCCAAGAAAATCGTTTGTGAGGCAGCAGGCAGGAATCTTTTCATAACCCTGTTTAGAAGATGAAGCTTTAACGGATGGTATGAATGGCGGTTTGAATTTCTGGGAAACACTCGTCGAGT
>NW_001820823.1:898403-920583 GCF_000146945.2 Sclerotinia sclerotiorum 1980 UF-70
AATTGAACTGCTTTCCTCTGTTCCTGAGACAGAACTCGTTCAGAAGTTCCTCTGTTTTCGCAATTACCTCCTCAGTTGGCGCACCCTCATCCTCTGCATAGTCATACAGGCCCCGTCTAACATTTCCATCTGATGTGAATCCTTTGTATGGTCTCTCCAAGTTCTTTGCTTCAAGTCGGTCTATCAACCAAGCAGGAGCTTCAATTTGTCTCCTCGACTCGCACCAACTTAATGCCGTATGATCTTGTATCCCAGCAATGCGGGGATGATCCGGCGAAGGTATGATATCGCGGAAAGGAACAGCTGCATCGGAACGTGGCTTTTTTGGATCTGAAGTTTGAATATATCCAGAGTTTTCTGGTAGAACTGCCATATTGAAGTATTGATTGAGATACCTGGGAGTTATTTTAAGATGGGAGTTTGACAGGAACGTTATGTCACAAGGGGTTTCTTGAAAGTATGTAGGGGGAAACGGTTTGAATATGAATGTTCTTCAATTGATACATCGCTACTCAGAGCCGAAGCATAACCCGACAATGATCTCACCATGGCTTCAGTTGATGTGGAGAGCTTGTGGAATTGCTGCAGAGACGTACGAGTGCGAGTCGAATGATATAGGTGGACTATCCCGGCGTCATTGACGTTGGGAATTTCATTCTGAAGCTTGAGGGAGCTCAATGCTTATTAATCCCCACAAATTAGCGTTTGAATCCCTGAATTCCCCTCAATCCCCCCACCACTTCCACTTCACATCTTGTGGGGACTTTAACCTTTCTTACTCGTCGTCCACATTTGACCCAACATACGGATCTCAGTCCGGGAGAAATTGACCATGCTCGACGGGGCTCAAGGTGGCAGATATGGATAATACGGTATCGGAGCAGTCGCGGTGATGAAGGTAGTTGTATCGGCTTCCACCAAAGTGGGATTGAAATGGGTTGGTGAGAGTACGAAACTTTTGTTTAAGTCAAGAACAGTTCTCTCACAATCTCTACCTCTGTTCTCCCTCCAATCTTTCCCAAATCCTCTCACTCCATCCCAACATCTTTTTCAACACCGCAGTAGAGCACATTATTTCAACCATACGCCAGCCATGCCAGTACCGTCATTTGAGCGTACGTTGTTCTATAGTTCCAGCCAAGCACTCGTGTCAACACGCCGACTGATATGCTCATTTTCTAGGTCTTGTACGATTCGTACCTAAAGCGGAGGAGGAGGTACTCATAGGTCAACCAGTAGACTTGGAACTCGATGTGGGAGCTGCATTCATTGCAGGAAAAGAGGTGGAAGTTGATGTATACAGCGGATCATCAATATTAGAACCAGGCACTCCGACTGGAACAATTAAAGAAATTGGAAAGCTTCTATCTCCGCTCGCAGAGTCCGAAGTCGGCACAATTCGGTGTATTGGATTAAATGTAAGATACTACTTCTCTGGAGGATGTGTGGCATTGATTAATTATTGCACAGTACGTCCAACATGCGCACGAAGTTAAAATGGCCATCCCAGATTTACCGACTGTCTTCATGAAACCTTCGACATCTCTCGCAGATCCATATCCTTCTCCGACAGTTATCCCAAAATTTGCGCTGAAAGATGATTGCTGTGATTACGAATCTGAGTTGGTAATTGTGATTGGGGAGAAATGCAAGGACGTCAGCGAGGCAGACGCACTAAAATATGTTTTGGGGTATACCGCGGCGAATGATGTTAGTAGTCGCGCAAGTCAATTTGCACAAAGTCAATGGTGCTTCAGTAAAAGTTTTGACGGAGCTTGTCCAATTGGTTTGTCTTCTCAGAGGAATTGAGTAATCGAAGTTAACAAAATCCTAGGTCCGGTCTTGGTGTCAACGAAGCTCATTCCAGACCCATCGAAACTTCGAGTGAGAGGTCTAAAGAATGGAAAAGTTATGCAAGATTGCGGAACAGAGTATGAGTATACGATCACATTTTAAGCAGTAAACTGACCAAAAACAGCGATCTGATCTTCCCGGTTGCGAAAATTGTTTCCTTCCTCTCGCAGGGAACTACAATGCTGCCAGGCACCATAATTTTGACCGGTACACCTGCTGGTGTTGGTAATAGCTTCACACCAAAGGAATATTTGAGGGAAGGAGATACATTCTCCGTTGAGATTTTACCACATATTGGAACTATGATGACCAAGTTTGAATATCAAAAGTAAATCGAGATTGACAGCACTAGGCGATTTATCAACGTCCAATATGGCAACAAACATCAATTCAATACAAAAATCACTTTCTTTCGGTAGTAAACTTCCATTCGTTCATTCAAGTGGTTCTATTTTTCTAAAAAAATGTTTTGTCTCAATCCTTCTCGGATATTCAGAATTAACTCGTGAGGGGTTTTCTATCCACGGTATGAAGCTGCAAACAGCAAGATATCCAGTCGCATCCTTGCAGCTACTCTTCTCGCAACTCTCCCCCTACCCCTTCCTCTTCCCCTGCCTCTTCCGTTTCTTATCAACGGCGGTCTTCCTATTGGAGGCCTTCTGATAGGTCGAACGACTCCTGGTCTAATGGGTCTTCCGCGTCCCCTCCCACCGACTCGGATGGTAAGGTCTAGTCGAGGAGGCATCTTCGCTTACTATGTCTGTTTTATATACGGCAGTGCGTTTATTTCACCGGTTATAACGGTTTAGATGCGGTGAGAATCACGAAATTTCCTAGGCGTTTTGGAAACTGCTTTGCCCAGCCTCTTCTCAATAGCGTTACCTATTGGGTTCTGATGTAAACTATCGTCATTATAAGTGGGGGTGCGGGGCTGCGATTTAAGGAAGTACTTTTCCGTCTGTTATTCCAGGGCTTTGGGGATGTCACTCTCCTTCAGTCTTTGACTCTTTTGATACCTTTTCAATCAGTTGGAATTGTGGAAGTTTCCAGTCTTGAATCATCAAAAAACCGTAACAATGACACAAATAATCATCATTCTTCAATGGCCATAAAATATTCTGCCAAGCTGCATTTAGCTGTCTGCGTGGGTTAAAGCCGGCTATACCATAGAATGAGGCTTAGCCACGAAGCAAAGAGTCATCACATTTGTTCTCCTTACGCAGCCCTACTTGATAGTGATTTCCTACAAGCACGTCTCGTAATTGTGGAATGAGTGATATTTAATATTACGAAAAGGTCGAATCGTGACCTGATGTTATCCAATCTGTACCCCTTATTTCTAGGCAGACGAATTCCGTGCTTGCGGCTGAGAAAACCAGAGTAATATAAATGTAGATATTTTTCCTTCATTAGAATGAACTATATCAAATAACATAATTTGAATCAATATGGCTCCCATTACAATGAAACTCTCCTTGATATTTCTCAATCTTTCCCATGCCGTCTATGGCCTTATTCAAGCTCCCCCACTTCCCGGATCCCATGCCCTGGGAACCACAGTTTTCCAAGCAACAGACTCATCAACCTCTCGTGGTCTAATGCTTTCCCTCTTCTATCCCACCTCAGCTCAAAATACATCAAACTACACATTCGCCCCCTCCTTCCCAGTAGCCACCGCTCTCCACCTAGCAGAGACCTACTCCCTCCCTCCTACTACCCTCCAAGGCTTCAGCTCACGCTCCTACAACGCCGCCCCTATCCTTCTTTCCAATAGCAACACATTCGATTTTCCCGTCCTCCTCTTCTCACCAGGCTACGGAAATACCCGTCTCATCTACACAACCATTGCCGAAAATATTGCTTCCCTCGGCTATCTAGTGATCACTGTTGATCACCCTTTCGATGTCGATTTTATCGAGTATACAAATGGCACCACAGCAACTTGGGACGATGTCGATTTTGATAATAATACCCAAGCGATTCCTTATGTAGATGCTAGAGTCAAGGATTTACAATTCGTCTTGAATTCGCTCTCGAATTCATCATTTACTGCTCAGATTCCTGGAATCTCGAATTCTTCTCCTAAATCTATTGGATATGGAAAATCTCAACAAACTTTCCAAACTAAAAAGATCGGTGCATTCGGTCATTCATTAGGTGGAGCATCATCCTTCTCAGCTGCGGGTGTCGATTCTCGTTTTTCATGTGTAATTAACCTCGACGGTCAATTATTTGGGGACGTCATCCAAACCGGGCTTAAAACCCCGTTTATGATTATGGCAAATGAATTGCATTATAGAACTGAAGAGAGAGATGCTTCATGGTATGATTTCTGGGCTAATTCTGTGAAACTTGGAGGTTGGAAGAGAGACGTGAGGGTAAATGGTACGACGCATGGTAGTTATACGGATTTGGCTGTTTGGGCGGGAGTATTGGGGTTAGGAGGATTTGAAGATTTGTTGGGGACGATTCAGGGACAGAGGATGCTGGAGATTGAGAGTGAGTTTGTGGGTAACTTTTTTGGGAAGTGGTTGAAGGGGAAGACGGGGAAGGTGTTGGATGGGCCTAGTAAAGCGTGGCCCGAGGTGGTTTTTGATTTTTAATTTTGGGGTATGATGGGTTGAAAGCTTGGAAGTGATGAGAAGAAGAGATGATGGCCTCCATAGATAGATTTCATGTGTAACGTATTTTCAAGTAATCTTATGTTTCCACAGTGTAGGGTTCGAAAATTATTGACCTTGAAAGATATGAACGTTTAATGTGGCTCAATATCTTCATTGGACAGTCATTTATGAACCAAAATTCGGTCTTCTACCTCGTAGCCTGAGATGTTGCGATACTTAATTATATGCTCCCGTTGAGAATATGTCCACTTGCAGCCTCTACACATTTTCACGCAACTATTTTGTTCACAAGATAAAATAGCAATATAATTTCTTTGCGAATATACTTGCTCGCAATAATGATACTGACTAGATTTCCTAATTGTCCCCAAAATAAGTGTCAATTTTTCACTTGTTGCATGCGAACATGTAGAACAGAATCGAGAATGGGAACGGAGAAACTATCTTTGAGATGTTGTCATTGTGCAACCATTATATCGCGAACATGCACAAGCTTTAGATTTCCATCCTGCTAAGGTGTTACGAGCGTGTAACTTTCTCAACCAATCTGAAAAGTGATAGGTTGTGGGGGAATAGGCTGTGTCCAAGGGGGTTGCCATAACCATGGGCGTTAATGATATCCTAGTGTTACCCCTCATGCAGGACTTTGTCATCTGTTTGTCTTGCTTTTGTTTACATCTAGCTTTCCAAGTCTTTGAAAATGTCTTCCATTATTGACGTGATTGATCATTCTTGGATATCGAATTCGAAACAAAACGACTTTGCAGTTGTATATACGAAAATTATACAGATTTTCCATTACCGAAACTTCAACACCTTAGAGCCATCAAAACTTGCGATTGATGGTAAGGATATCTATCAATGTCAGGAAAAGTACCAAGCACTTAGCATTGAGGTACTTCTACAAGCTTGTGAGTATAACAATTCCACTTGGAAATTCCCTACATCTTTTTAAACCTAACTTTCTCTCCATAGATACTCCGTGCAATCGCACACCAAAACCTCTCGAGTCTCGAGTCCTCATAAATAAAGGCAACTCACATTACCTCCTAGCGTAACCAACCGAAGAAACTTCCTCGAATCTCGTACAACCACTTCCAAGATGGTGAAAGAAAATGATGTTATCGCCATTATTGTGATTCTTTTAGTTTTCGCAATGATACCTGTAGCGTTTTATACACATAAGCTTTCGAAAAAAAGATTATCCTATAGTGAATATTCTTCAAGTACAGTTATGGAAGAGGATTCTGTAGATTCCGCGGAATCCACGGAATCACCATCATCGCCATCGCCGCCGCCACCGCCGGGTAGTGGAAGGCGGGTTGTTGGAGTGGGAGGAAGACCTATAGTTGGAGCTGGAGCTGGGCCTCCTGGACTCCCTGGGTTTCCTGGACCTCCTGGATCTGGACGTCCAGTGGTAGGAGGAATGGGTGGATGGTTTGGTGGTGGAAGGCCTGTTGCAGGCGGTTCTGGTGCCGTAAGACCTGTTGTGGGCTCTGTTGGAACGGGAAGTCCGATTGTTGGTGATGATTGAGAAATTTAATGTTGGGCTTTTATTTGAATTGAAATTTGATACCATGTATTTGTCTTTATAGCTTGATCCGGTCTTGGAACCCAGTTTGGTTTGGGGAGTTTGTTACCGTCATTAAATATGGTGGTTGAATTGAGATGTAGACATAATGATCTTCTTATCTCCCAAACAGAAGGATATATCGTTGTAAAGATTCATTAATGGTGATCGGTGTTCGTAGGCTTACAATAGCATGTAGTCGTTTCAAACGCCTATATAGATTTTAAAAGCCAATCATGAGATAGATAATCTTACCTTTGATAGAAGCGATCTTGCCTTGAAGATCGATTTCGTTATTCTGCTACAACTCAGGAAGTCCTTTGAAATCTGTTGCATATCATAATAGAGACTCCGATATAGGGCATCTAAATGAAATTAGACATTTGATAAGATTGTTTGATCAAGAAACTGGTGAACACAAGTGAATGGCGGGGCTGGGCTGGATTAGCCGTTTCGTGCTCTCGCTTACGTCACAAATCACACTAGCGGCCGCCTCTTAGCCCAGCAAAATTTATCCGAATATCAAAAAAAGTTTTCACCACCCCACTAACTCAATGGTGAATATATTAAAAGATAGAGCTCAACACTTCATCAAATAGTTCATCACTATTCACACAGGTGAGATGGCCGAGTTGGTCTAAGGCGCCAGGTTAAGGTTTAAAGCTCTTAATACAAGATTATCACAGTCTCCTGGTCTAGTAATAGGCGTGGGTTCGAATCCCACTCTCATCAATTTGCTTTTGCTCCTGTCGTTTATTTTTGAGAATTTGCATCTGAAGTTGATCTTCTAGCTGTTGAAAACGAATCTTTGCATCTCTTGAGATCTTCGGGTCTCTTTTTGAGCCAGGTCTCGACCAAGTTGGTCGGACCAAGACCATCTATCCACTTATTTTCAACCGGCAAAACGTTCCCGAAACAAGCGTAGGAAAAACGAACGAATCATGAAACCTGGCTTGGGACACTATTATGGTGTAATAGCATAGCGCAGTTTTGACATGTGTCACGATTTGGAAGGGTTATGTCTTCTAAATAATCATCTGGGAGGTTTTACGTCTACTTCTTTATGTGTTGATTGGAAAGTGAATAAATACTTTTCAATATTTTGTGCAATTCCTTGATATATACCATGTTGTTGATCTTCAAGTCGATCACATCATGATGGCGAAAGTTCGACGTCATTTTAATACTATATGTATATGTGTATATATGTCAGAACCACATATTATCATGAAACATGCATGAAAGCAGGTACACGTCGTGCACTACATCAGACGATCTAGACTATCATTTAAGCTTAAAATGATATCTATAAGGAACATTCTTCCCCGTCTTCTCTTTACAAATTTTCACTTTTGCCTATTATAATAAACAAACATGTATTTTTCTATTTTTCCATTGACTATCCTTGCCAGTGCGGCATTTTTCACTTCTTCTGTCGCGATGAACATAGAGGTAAATATCTATCACAGTTCCAGTTTGAATGGCTACTAACAATATACCACTTTAGGCTCGACAAACCCCCGCCCCTCCGCCGACTTCAGCCCTTAGTCCCATACCCACCACAAAAACTACTCTTGATGCCTCTCAATCAGCATCTCAGTCATTAGCAATTCAGTCAGCACTTGCATCCTATGCATCCTCTCTCTCCGCAGCCTCCACTTCGGACATTGCTGCTGGTTCCACTGGCTCCACGCTCGCCGGTCCTGGAGCTTCGGCCGCTGCCAAACCTGCCTCTGGCTCGGGAGCGGACACAAGCGTGATGTGGATAAACGTTGGATTGGGATTGGTAGTTAGTGGGATTGGATTACTATGAACGAATAATCTCATGGAAATGTTAAAGATATAAGGGATTCCAAATCCTAAAATGGTCGGCGAGCCAAGCGTGAAGGAGTCGGAGTTTTTGTTTACTTTTGGAGTTTGGGAGTTACATCAAGTTCATCTGGAATACGAAGGTCGAATATTGAAGCTGTTCGCGAGAGGTCACAAGGTTTGAGGAACCTTAGTTGTCGAATTCATATTCAGATATCCAAGGATATCATTGGGTTACGGAATACGAGGAGCTGGACCAAGCGACCAAAGCACAAATTTGGAAATTCACGAGAAGGAGCCCCCTTATGTCGTATGAGTATAGATAAAAGTGGTATCTCCCGACGCAAATGGCTGGATTGGAGCGAAGTTCGGCACATTTATACGAGTTGGATGATATATGCATGGAATTTTACAAATGGAGTTTCGGTGAATTATATTGATCGGTATGAGGTTAGAGGATGGATTTATTGATGATATACTTTCATTGCTGGGTAATCAACAGCAAACTAAGGAAGGAAGGAAGGGAGCAAGACGAAAAGCCCCTCGTCCAAATCCACTAGCTCTATCAGCACTAGAAGTCCTTCCTTATTTGTATCAGTAATTATAGAAAAATTCGTTTGCTACTCCTGACATTCATTTCTATTTAACACAACCCGAAATGTCCAATTTTTATCATTGTGACTTTAGCTTGGATATTCCTTAACTTCTATTTCCCAATATACTATATTTATATTAATTACCTGAAACTCCTAATCCGGGATTTCCAGCGCTATATCGATAGCTCACTCGTTATTCACAGCATTACTATATAGTATACAACCTCAATCAGAGAAACGCAATCATGCAAAGTCCCCGCATCGTTGAAAGAGAACCTATTGGCAACTTGATCCAAGACGATCGAGATTTCAAAGCCACTTATGCCTATGTTCTAGCAGCACGTGGGGCTGATGAAGATGATCACCCTGCTGCATGGGAAGATCAGATATTAATCCCGGCGGGTACTCACGACCAGGTAATTGAAAGAATTATTTCTGTCTATGATTTCTTTGCAGTACTTGTTGACCTTCTATTAGACAAGCAAGGTACAACGACCAACCCAGAATCAGAAATTAATCTCAGCGGGCAAGTCAGTTCCGGTAAGTTAGAGTATCCTGTCTTCCACCGAAATGTTTCGCAATACATACTCATCATCCATGTATTATAAGAGACCCGCCTACACACCTGTTCTGAAGCATATTGTGCATAATCTCAAGCTTAAAGGATGGGTGCCCGGGATAAGGCGACACAATAGTGTAATCGATCCCATAGACGAAGAGACGGGTTTGACTATTCCCACACTTAATATGGCCAGAGCCATTTATTTTCGTTGGCACTCCATCGGCGAACTGGGGCGCATAATCATCGCACCTCCTGTTATAGCACGAATTCGTCGCGGTGATCCCGAGCTGGGAGACTACATGGACAACATGGAATATTATGAGCGCAAAATAGAACTTGAATTTTTGGGAAGAGCACGAGATATCACATCTAATATGGTGCTTGCCAACATTCACACGGATGATTTCAAAGAAAGATGCAGGTCGAACTTTGGTCATCTCCGCTTGGCAATGTTGTTTTACAACCTTGTAACAGATGACCAATTATACTTCATCTTTCGCACTTTTTGGTTAGCTGTTGACTTTAGTTTTATTCAATGTAGCGACAAGCTTCCAGATTCTCCTACCGATGAAGACAAATACCGACGGCATTTGCGGAAGTTCACTAAATTGAAGTTTGCTCATTTTGCAGCTTATTACTTCGAACAATGCTTGCAGCAGAAGACTTCTTATCGTCATGATTCAACGCAACCTTCGAGAGCTGAGAGGCAGGTTTTCGCTTCTGGAATCAGGCGTGATATGGGAAAAGAAGGTGAATCATCTAAATCTCAAGAAAATGAGAATGGTAATGATGCAGAGTGCCCCCATTATTTTGTAGATCCCGAGGCTGATTTAGATTAAGACCCTTTCGCAGGTCCACCTGAGGTTGGGATACATGAAGACCCCCTCGCAACTCCCAGAGCTGAGCACAGAGAGATAGTTTGGTTCAATCCGGATGAGGCAAGAGACAGGTGGGCTAGAGGGGCGATCAATGTGATAAAGTATTGGGAAGAGCCACCATTTTCGCTCTTCATATGGAATGCTGATATGTTACCTGCTACGGGAAATTTCTGGGAAGGTGGCGGTTTGACATGGTAGAGGATCAAGAGTGCTTAGTGAGCTGGGATATTCTCATCATGGAAATGGGGAGTTGATAGCGTTGAGAGCCATAACTTGGAAGAAAGGGTTTAGGGTATATAATACGGCCATAAAATGTATTCCACAGCGCGAGGGCACGATGTTCTCGTCTCTCATCAGCAAAGTACATAGCAGGTTGATAAAACATATCTTCGTGTGAGCTTTGACCCTTTTGCACTGGTTGGTGGTTGAGCATGCACAATGTGAACGTGTGCAAGATTACGAAATACTTATGGTCCGGCAGCAGCTGCAGTAGAACTTGAAAGAGGAGGATGAAAACTTCTGGAAGTCATTAACGGGATGCGGAGAGACGTACAAGAGCCAGAATTCCATCAGAGTTAAGCGACCTAATACAAGTATAGATTGTTCGTAAGTTTCGTGATATGGAACCTATTAAATGTAGAAGATATGTTTTAATCAGCCTAGAAAGATATTGATGAAAGTAGTGAGCCTCGGAATACTGAGTATATTAAATGACCTCGATGTAGAGAAAAGATAAAATGTACAGTAATACATAAGTAGTCAAAGAAACCCCACACAGAAACACTGTAGCCAATCATCATTGGATTATATAAGATCTGCTAAATACCTTCCACTTTCAGCTCGCCGCATTTCATCTATGCAAGATCCCCACATTTAGCAGCCACTCAACATGGCTTAGAGCGGCGCAAGGCTAAATGGCAATGGAGGGCCTCCGTTTTTGAGAGTGATACAAAAATACCTCGAATATCAGATCTCAAACCTTTAGATTTTCTTTTCATCTCTGTTTACATCTAATTTATTGCACTTTACCTCTCACGAACCCTCTTGTGGAAACTCTAACAAAACCCCTTTCGGCATTGCCGCCCTCATGCTCAATACACTCACAAGTTAGCCTTATCGTATGTATAAATGTCCCGAGAATCCAAAATGCCTAAAATGCTTTATATATCCTAACACTTCATAGTATCTACCAACCATGGAAGGGTTTAGCCTAGGAACTCTTGGTTCTTCACCATTCCCGTCTTACAAAGACCCCGACATTGGCATTCATTTATTAATGAGCTATGACGGGACTCAATCTGACGACTTCGATGAAGATCAGAGAGTTATATGGACCTTAGATCCTATTAACACTCTATCTTCAATCGCAAAGAACCAATTGGGTCATAGCGACAGCATCAAGATGGGAAACCCCAATAAGGACAGCGCATTCTGCGCTACAGAATGGATGATTTGTCTACGTCTCAAAGGACAAGACGATGATGTTCGACCACCCTGCATTGAATGGATGTCCGGCGCGAGGACGCGGAGGGATACCGCACAATAATTATTCAAACCTCTTCAACAGCCGCTGGCACTGTCATTCCAAGATATAGCTCTCGAACGAGCCGAAAATTGCCGACTTTTCTTTTGTTCATTAGATCTTCTTTACGGCCCATGTTTTTATATTGGACATGCTCATTGAATTCAGCATCTTTCCAATTCGGGAACCACGAGCCAATGGTTATCTCTGCTCTAGACAGTACCATGCTGGCTTTCATTGCTCGCCATTTTTCCTTTTTACTTTCACCAGACTTTATCTTCCGAAGCGAATTTACCAGCATGCCATGGAGACATTATCATCCTCATCTTTGGAAGTGTCACACTACATGGTTAACCACGACTACAAAGATTTGACATGCTTAATTATGGAGGAGTTTGCAAACAAATGGATGATTCTTTTGGACATGACCGATGTACGTCTTAAAACTGCATGCTTGACCGATAAAATCACTTCCATAACGCTTGCCCTGAATCTACGTTTTACAGCAGATCAGCAAGCAGTCCAAAAAAGAACAAATCCAACCATCGACAGAAACACCCATATTACCAACCATGGCTAGCAAAGAGGGCAGCCCACCTTCCTGGTCACTAAATGCTGACGAAATAACGTACGCTTATAACGAATTCTTATGGGGGACGGATATAGATACAAATACTATGGGCATTGAGTGGGATCAATCGTGTCTCGAAAGGACTTTATTGGAGTCTGAACCACCACGAAATACTTTCAACTCCACTGGAGGGAGCATACAATGCCAACCAAGAACTAACTCTAGTGGATCGTTTCATAACAGTAGTGATTATGCTGCTGACGGCCTGGACGAATTGTCTTCATCGCTCTGGGACGATTTAAATGGGATATCGGACTTGCCATATTTGAACAATATTGATGAAATGTTGTCAGTACCACTTACGGACAACATGAGCGGCGGCGTTACGCTTCCACTGCCATTACTCGATTTCCCCATTGACCCAACCTTTCAAACATCTAGCACTGAATTACTCGGTACTTATCGAGATCCATTCCAAGCAACATTTAATGAAAGCGATACACAACAAGCTTATGAGACCTATTCTCTCATCTCGAATCCTCAGCAACCAATAGCAGACAACTCTGACTGGCACCAAATGCAGTTTGCACCGTACATGAGCTCATCGACTGGAGTCTACTTCCCTCCATTATCTCCCATCACACAATCTCCCACTAGCACCGCCGACTTCATATCATCCCCCACGCAATCTTCCACTACCAAT
This sequence comes from Sclerotinia sclerotiorum 1980 UF-70, assembly GCF_000146945.2. Classification (NCBI taxonomy): domain Eukaryota; kingdom Fungi; phylum Ascomycota; class Leotiomycetes; order Helotiales; family Sclerotiniaceae; genus Sclerotinia; species Sclerotinia sclerotiorum. The sequence continues at coordinate 911,093 of NW_001820823.1, forward strand.
ACCTCAAACTCAATACTTCAATCAACTTCAAACTCAACCGCATCCTCAAGTGATCGATCATCATCTGACTCACCGCCAAATGAACAAAACGAATATACTTGTACAATTTGCAGCAAAACATTCTCCAAGCGATTCGAATTCAAGTATGTATCCCAATCTCCCTTCTTCTCGCCTCTCAAACTTCTTCACTTCCATTCACACCACCCCGTACCCTCCTTTATTTCTCCTATCCCATCATTTCTAGATCTACCCCACCACATAAACCCACGAACCCACTGACCCACCCTTCACTAGTAAACACACGCCCCTCCACACTCTCCCCCACACCTGCACCCTCTGTCCCCACCGCACAGCCCGTAGAAGAGACATGACTCGGCACATGGCCGCCAAACACAAAGATGTCGGTCCCTCAGGTCGAAAATCTGTATCGAAACCTACTTGTCCTGTGGAGGAATGTAAGCGTAGTTTTGCGAGACCGGATCATTTGCTTAGACACTTGAGGCGAAAACATTCTGGATATGAGTTGAGATCTTGAGATTTTCTTTTTCCTTTTTCCTTCTTCTCCTTTTGGTTTTACTGGATTTGTTCAGCATGGCGTCGGTACACGGAAAATGCAACGAATGAGTGGGATTACAATGGTAAATTTTTGCAATGAAATCTTTTAAAACATAACTTTATGCCTTAATTCCCAATTCCTCATTTGCGTAACACGCCCAATTGCCTAACTTTCACATCGACTCAAAAACAAACATTATTGATATTCATATATACTGATAACGTACACCAAACCCCATCCATCCATCCATCCATCCATCCATCCATCCATCCATGCAAATTCCTCAAACGACCAACATAGCTCCCAACCCCAACGCAGCCGGAACAGCAAAATTCGTAATCTGCGGCGCAAACCTCTCCGCACCACCCTTCTTACTCGTACTCGTCGCCTTCGGCGCCGCAGTCCTCGAACTCGACACCCCTATACTCATTTGAATATCCTTCATTTGTAATTCTACCGGCTGCGCCGCATGTACCGTTTCCGATCCAAATTGAATAAGTCCAATATACATATCCGCCGTTACATTACCCAACCTCACGAGTTCCTCGACCAATTCGAATATCTCCGCATCAATGGATTCTTGATATATTTTCGGAACCCAGGAAAATACCGCTTGTTTTTGTCCTTGTTGGTTGAACCCGCTGAAGAGTTGGTATGTGACGCCGCTTAATGTGTATTCCGGGGCATCGGTTGAAGGTTCGTAGTATCCGATTGGCCAGACGCCGCCCCAGACGGATTGCCAGATCATGATTTCGTGTGTGGCGGATGAGGCGTTGCTGGAGGAGACGTTGTTGTTGTCGAGGAAGATGTCGAGGGCAATGTCGGCTTTGCAGGCGATGGCGTTGAGGGCTGTGGTCATGTCTGAGGCGGATTCTTGCCCGACCGGGAAGACGGACCAGCTGCCGCTTAGGTGGAAGGTTTCGATGTTGCTGATTTGCGTGGGGAGTTGCATGGATTCGAAACCGACGTTGGGGTAGGCGTGGACCTGTAGGTTGTTAGGAATGAGGTTCAAGAGCGCTGGTGAGTACTTCAGGGTGATGGTTAAACATACATATTGAATATTCTTTTCCCACATCCACGTCGCGTTAAAACTTGCACCATTATCATCTGCTAGAAGAACCTACAAAAAAGGAATATCAATATCAATATCAAATTCCCACAAAAATCAATGGAAAACATCGATTAAATAGTCATAAACATACAGTCATATTCTGACTTCCACTCCCATCATCCCCCCATTTATTCGAGCCATAAAGATAATCCTTCGAATCCGTCAGCGCACCACCAAACTTATCATTCAACGCCTGATGCGTCTTCGCACTGGCAAAGTCTAGTAAACAACAACAACCAAAAAACCATAATCCCCAAAAGGGAATACTCGAGGAGCTTTTAAACATGTGAAAAAAATGTAACTTGGAGCTTGTGGAGTGCTCGTGGGGGAAAGACATGTTTACATCATATAAGAGTATGGTATGGTTTATTAGAAATCACATTTGCTCGTGGGTCGGGTCCCATATGTCCTGCAGATGTGTTACGAGTTTCGCCAACCTCACCTTCCCTGGAATACAGATATGCGAAATTTTCAGTGGGCCTTTTAAGTATTTAGGTTTATTTGATTTCGATTTGGGGAAGTGAGTATCTGAAATGGCGACAAAGTGCTAAGCCCCTGCCAATACTTACATTTTACCCGAACCATTTATAATAGTAACTTAGACCTTGAGTTATATAAACAATAGGATTGAGTATATTTAAAAATATGATAAGTAATGATTAACTCACTTGAATATTGAGATTAAATAAGATTTACAAGATCTTATAATCTTAACAAATTAAAGTTTATAAAGCAATCTATAAAATACATCGCAGATGATACAACACAAGGAAAAGAAAAAGAGTTCCAAGTCCTCAATTCTCACAATAACATTGGAGGACATCAAAAAATCGCCCTTTGCTTAAAAAGCCAAGGATCCTGACATTTCGTCGCCATTTCCGCACATCTCCTCTCCTGGGAATGTCCAAGTTATGAATCAATTTGCCATTGACCTGCCATGATACACTAGCCATGAACAGGCTTGACATTACTAGCCAAGGGGTTATCAAAAGAGGGAGAGCCCTGTTAACAAAAATATGAATGCACGTGCATTGAGAACTTTTTCTTCCTGAGTTACCTAGTGAATGAAGATGTTCATGTAAAAATAGGTTGATAACCGACCGGTATTGCACCGATACTTCGGATACGGGGTTATCCTATAAATCAGATTCAGACTCAGACTCAGACTTTCTCTAACCGAATTCATGTAAAGTTGGGGAAGTTGAGTGGTATGCGTGAATGCAGAGTAGAGGGATTTTTATAGAGCTTTTAACTGAACCCTACCCGGTTAACTTATTATCCACTTTTATAAATTCCATCTATTGAAATTTTCCGAAATTCAAATGGAGATGATAAAACAAGAACTGCATACGGTTAATTAGAATTCGACGGTACCTGTATTTAGTAGATTCAACGGGCACTATTCTAACTAGGTATATTTCGATAGGACAGCTGTGACCCCGCTCTCTCGTCAGGAGCAAAGTCGGGACATAATTCACGTGATACACGAATTTTTGAAACTTCACGTGCTCAGGCACTCAAGGAGATTGCATAAATTTCATTTAAAAGACACATACTGTACTGAAGTAGAAACGAATAATGAAAAATGTTATGAGCACGACGAAGTCCTTAATTTGTTCCCAAATCACTCTGTGCCTGCAGTGTGAATCTTTCGGCATTACCGAGCTTGTCAAGCCTTTTTTTTGGTGTCTGGATGCAAGAGCACCTGACTAGTCATTCGAAATTGGTGAAATCATCATTGGTGTATGGCTGTGTTTCGTCAAGAGTGTGTCATCTATTCTGCTGAGTTGGAAAGGGTAACAATCGTAGCGTTTCGAATATTTGATGGTAATTTAGGGCGACGGGCAAGGTCTCCGGACTTTTCCCCGAGAGGAAGTTGAACCAAATTCGAGACGTCAGGTTCTTCAATAGTACTTTCCACACAAGCTCGAGACCCATGGTACTCACAATCATGTAGCTCCTCGCCAGAGGATTTGCTACGAGGTGATTTTGCGCAATAATCCTTGAAAAATAAATCTACGATATCAGAACGCCCGTTGCGCGCGGCATAGTCTTTTGCAGTACACCCAAAATCATCCTTATGGGAAGTATCGACACCAGCGTCAAGCAACGCTGCGAGAGCCTTTTCATTTCCTAGGCAGCAAGCCAAATACAAGCATGTTTGTCCATTGCTGGTACGACTTTCGATATCTGCGCCTGCAATGAGCAAAGCATACATGGCTCGCAAATTTTCGGTACGGATAGAAATGGCAAGTGCTGTGAAGTCTTTGCTATTGCGAACCTCTAGATTAGAATTTCACGCCAACAATAGTCGTAGCTTCCCGAAATCTGTTGATTTATGGCTGCCTGATAGTAAATGTAGGTCCGTATCTTTTCTTTCGCCCATGTTCGGGGATTGACTGCTTTCTTCTAAAATTTCATCCAAAGTTGCAACCTCGGTTTTAGCCATTGGATATGTCCGCTCAATTACCTTCGTGAGAGATGAGATGTCGTTTTCGTCTACTGTTACTATGGAGGAAATGTTTCCGAAATCTATTCCTCTAGAAGACGTATTCCCTTATCTATGTTCAAGATAGACGAGCCATCATTTCTATACTCCCCCTCATCAGTTGTGATATTGGGCCTCATATTCCTCCACGACAGACGAGCCTTCATCGCTCGATTCTTCATCACTAGTGAGACATCTTCTTGATCTGTTTTCTCCCAAGGCCACAAGTTGAACAGAATCTTCATATAATGTGCGCTTGATATCTTCCCAAATTTCAAAATCCGACAGAGCCTCCGAATACCAGTTCTTTTTGTTTTATATCAACAGAGTCTCCGAATACCATTTCTTTTTGTTTTGTATCAACAGCTCTATTGGGCTCATGCCACTGTTATTTGAGAGGGTAAGATCTGCCCCATGTTTGAAAATAGCCGCCAAGAATGGCTTTCCCAGCTTGAAAACGCTGTGTCTGGTGTATATCTTGAATATCTGATGCATAAGCATGTCGCCTTCTTTATCTGTACATCGCAAATTGAGATTTAGCTTGATGTTGTTACTCAGTGATGTCGTGACGATATCCCGTATGAACTCGAAGATACATGGTACATTCATCACGAACTCATCAGAGACAATTCTGACGAGCATCCTCTCAAGACTGTGTGGGACCTTCTCTTTTGATACGAGAATCCATTGCAAAATTGCAACATGCAATTTTGCCATCCAATCTTCAGATTTATCTCGCAATGCACAATCTAAATCTAGCCCGTTATTTTCTCGTGTTATGTCATGGAGGTCTATCTGGAGAAGGCATTTGAGATTTGTCGAAGGTTTTCCCGGTTTAGCTAGTTCACAGAGGATGATAGTTAATGTTATTGGTAACGTATCGGGGTTGAAATGTTTGAAGTTCGTCCTTGTTGCCCATTTCAAGAGTTCAAAGGTCCTAGCATCATCAAATATCTTGCTCAAATAAGACCGACTGGCATACTCTATAAATGAAAACAAATCATCCATCGATATCTTTGGATCCATGGCGAAAACAGATTCGAGAAGCTTGTAATTTTTATCTACTACCTGATAAGAATAAGAATCGTATAGAAGTTCTACAACTGAATGTGTACGACCGCGAGAGTCTTCCGCATTGTAGATGTTTCCGCCGGCTATAAGAATCTTGATTATTTCTTCTATACATTCCCATAGCCAACGGCCGTCTTGTTCGCAGCGCAAATGTGTTGAAATGAAGTCAAGAGCTGTCTTAGCACAGTACATTGGTGTACCAACAACGCTCGAGGCATCGAGTTCCTTCCCGCGACCGATAAGAACCGTACAGATATTTGGTAGTGCCAACATTGTAGCCCAATGAAGAGCAGAGGGCTCTAAAGGTCTTTTGACTCTTCTCAAGCATTCTAGTGGACGATCGCCATATTTTCCTCTTTGAAACAAATAAATATCCATCCCGTGGTCGTAAACCCCGTGGTCGTAAACCCCGTGGTCGTAAATCCCGTGTGTGAACATCCAGTTTCCGTAAACCGCCTGATCGTAAAACAAGGGGTTGTGGAGGCCGTGGTAGTGACGACCAAACGTCCAAAGTTTGTAACTACTGCTTCCTTCATCAAAAAGGAGCAACAAATCATCTTGAATATCACCCCGGGAGCTCTTCTGGACATGTTTGGCCCAGTGTCGAAGAACGTATTCCATGAACGGATATTTGCTTTCAAAATCCCGCCAGGCCTCATCGAAATCTGAAGACTTAAGATCAGGATCAGTCACAGGAATAGGAGTCCCATCAAACTGAGAAAGGGCCAGGGAACGAAAACAAGCTCGAGAGATATCTGTATGATCAACAGACATTCGGTATTGTGCAATATCTGCGCCACAGGGCTCTTTAAGTCCATGAGATACTCCTTTACTGTGAAGTGGGCAAGCTCTAGCTTATCCGACTGTGAACTTGTGCGTACGAGACTACTACACCACAAAAGTAGTTCATCTAACGTAGTCATATTTTCTGTTTCAAAAGTTTTGTCGCCAGGCCGTACTGCAAGCACATGAAGCAGTTGCGTTGTTGTCAGTGGCTATACGGCCTTCAATATCCAGAGAAGTGCATGCCGAACAAGTGCTTGATTTTCTTTGTTGCTCCTGTTTACCCTTTCAAGAATACGTCCATGATTTGGGTAAGTCTGGCGGTAATTTCTTTAGAGCTTCACGGCGATCTCGGTCTGTGCTACATTCGCAAAGGTAATCCATCTGACATGCAACCCATCGGAACCTAGATATATTTAGCTCTATAGTCAGGATTATTTTGGGGCCAAAACCATACATGCCATCAGCACCCTCTGTAAGGACTTTGACAATATGGTCTTCCAGTTTAGGATCTCGAATGTGAAGTTTCTTCGAATTCTTCCGCGTCTGAATCTCAGAATGTACATAAAGCCGCAGGTCGCTACTCCTTGCTGCAATGGAAATACTAGCATAATCTGTCAACACATTTCGGATATCAACCTCATTGCGACTAGCAAGCAAGGTTTTGATTGTTCCCGGTGCCTGATTTAGGGATTCTAGGTGCCTTGTAACCGTCTGCCCGGAGTTCTCCGGCCTCATCTAAGCCATCTACCACAATACTGGTAGAGATGAAATTCTTCGATATTTCGACTATGAGTTGGCAGAAGTCTTCTGGGGTGGCTGAGCCTTGAGCGGATTCCGTCATATTATGCTTCTTGCAGAAAGCTTCCAGCTGGATGAAGGCATTTTCATGCTGAATCAATTGTCGTGCCAACTCCCCTAGAATGGTCCGTGGATCGTGGGTCCGACTATCCTTATAGTCACAATAGAATATCGCAAGTCCTGGCAATCGTGTTAGTACTAAATACGATTCTAGAGAGTCTGGCTTAATAAATTTTCACACCGTGAGATGAGTCCTGGCTTTGTTCAATTTCTTGTATGACGGATGCCCTTTTCGCGAGGCCTAATTAGTCCGCTGTAATGTAATGCTGGGTTCGGAATAGGTATGTAGTTACATCAGAACGGTTTTTCCGGACCCAGCTATCGTTGTCAGAAAATAATGCAGCCAGTGGGTAAGCTGCTACGTACCTATTCCATATACCCAAAGTTTCGAATGATCTGCGGAGGCCCAATCCTGAAGCTCCTTGCTCTCAGTAAACCAAAGACCTGTCCCTGATTGTCTCAAACGAACGTTCGAATCTTGCCATTTTCTAACGTCAATAGTACACAAGATATCGAGCTTCTTTTTCAAAGTTGCCTCTGTATCAGAATTAGCCCATCATCTTTCAATATAACATCATACAGAAGACAACCTCTAGCAGATATTTGTCTCTCTAACCGCGAAGATTCCTGCTCAGCCTTGACGGCAGATATACCCCTGTTAAGCTGTTCCTGGTTTGCGAGTACTTCAATTAAAGCAGACCTAGACATATTAGAGAGAAAGAACAAAACAGGGAAGTTAATCTACTAACATTTGTCTGGCGCTCATAGCCATGGTCATTGTACTTTTATTGTTCTGAACCTCTTTGAGTAGCTCCGCAATAGTTCCTTTCTTGAACGGCCACTTTAGTCTCTGCGATATTGACTTCACTTCCGGTATCGCATTATCAAATTCTTTAACAATCTTTTCGAGGGTTGTTTGACAAGAATGGATGTGTTATATCTTGCTACAGGTATGCGACGTCGAATCCACTGCCTCCAGTTCCTGCACAACATTATTCAAACTATGGAGCACGCCAGAGAGACTGTTCACTTCATCAATAAGGCTCTGCACATACTTCTCAGCATCCTTGACGTCCCTCATGTACTTGTAGCCTCGTCGAACGACAGCATCGGCAAGTGATATCAAGCCAGCAATGCCTGAAGCGACATCAAAAGCCTCGGCCATTCTTGTGGAAGTGCAATTCAAAAGCTCAAGAATAAACCTGTAGCTGGGCTAATCAATGTTGTAAGGGGACCAATGGTCCATTATATATCGCTGGTTTCCGTAATAGATTTACAGCCTCAGATGTGAGAAGCTCAAACAAACAAAAATTCCAAGAGTTAATTCTTTTCGAGGCGAAGGGCGAGCAATGTCATGTTCTTATGGTTTCTATCCAGCCTGTGCCAAGGCTGGACAGCTCAATCTCATGTTGTGAAGTTGTCGGAAAGCGAGGCACTCCTCTGTCCTGAGCCATACGATTGTATAAATAGGTACGACAAGTTCACAACTGGAGCTCTAAGCCATCTTGTAGCCTTACCGTGCATGCATGGTTTGAGAAAACCGAAAGGAAAAAGAGAATCAAAACATTTGGGATTTGCGAGCACAAGAGAGAAAAAGAAACACAAAACATTTGGGGTTTGAATGAAGTTCAAGTGATCCAAAGAGAACATCAATAAAACGGTGATTAGTCAGCGAATCACAGCCGTCTACCTACACAAATTCGAACTTTCCCTGATGGGAAACGACGAGACGGTAATCTGGTGGATTGCAATACACTTTCCCAAAAATCACTAAGAAATATCAGCACGCACAAATGAGGAGCAACCATCAAAAGTACAAGTTGCATTGAAAAGGTATCCATCCATTCGTTATTCATAAAACCACCAATACCACCAATATCAACAAGCCCGCTTCTCCCGTTTCGTTTCCTGAACACCAGCCCATATCAAAGTCCAAATAAAACAATCTCTCATCCCATATGGTATTCCAAAATTCGCCTCCCCTTTTCCTAGCACTTCACCATAACCTTTTTCTGCATCTTCAATCACCTAAGTACATCTTGGACCTCTCACATAACAGTGCAAGGAATAGGAATACAACAGCATTCGTATCCATCACACTCTATACACTTTGTCTTTCCAGTTGTATTTGTGCCCTTCACGATGTCAGAGATAGTAGACGAGGCTGCGGAGCCAGGACCGTTGCGGTTGACGAGACCGGTGGAGGTTGAGGTGCACATTTTGAGTTGTGTTTGTGTGGTGTGGGTGAGATTGATATGGTGTTAAGTTGTGCTGAGGTCTGCAATGGAAAGAATTATTAGTTTTTGATTCTGTATGTTTATGATGCTGTGCAAGCTTGATTGATATAGAGTTGAGCTTGTGATGGCTGTGTCGTCATATTTGTGGTACCACTATGATGTCGTACCCACAGTAAGAAATACAGAGAGTAACTTGTAACTTACAACAGCTTTTTGTTTTTGATACTTGTTGGTAAATTCAACCGATAGTAGTTTCTGTTTCTCTGAATGTGTTTGATACCAGAAGGAAAGTGTCCGGAAAGGAAGTGAATGATAATATATAGACAGAATTCTAGACGTGGCTTAATACAAAGAAAGTTGTTACGCATGAATCTTGGAAGCTTG
>NW_001820823.1:920683-947496 GCF_000146945.2 Sclerotinia sclerotiorum 1980 UF-70
ATATGGTCGATATTCGTTGAGGAGATGGTGGAAGTTGGCGAATAGAGTATGCAAATCCTCTATCTTTTCATGGCTCTATGGATGTCTCAATCAGTATCTTGTTTGGTGTAAAGTAGAAAGGATTTCTCATACCTGTTCTGGATGGATACTCATTATACCAACCAATTCTAGGAAATTCAATAGTAATGACTTTGCGAAACGTTTAAGAATCAATTTGCGATCCTCATGCTTTGCGTTTCCTGTTGGTGTGCCGGGTGGTGTGTATAGCTGTTCAACGCCCTCAAGAGGGGGAATGTCATTTTCGATCTGCCATACAAAGTCAGTATGACAAAGCCCAACAATTAGCAGCACTCAACATACTGTTTGGACCTGTCCAAATGTTCTGTAGGCTCCAGTTGCTGGTGGTTCTGGCGGTTGAAGGTATCTTAATTCAGTAGGAAGATCAGGAATGCGGGGAGGAAGTTTGTAGGTTGAATTATCGGCGATCTTGTAGTTTGAAATTTTCTCAGCGCGCAGTTTCTCTATGCGTTCTATGTTTTCAGGTGTAAATCGTTTCCAAAATAATGGTGGACCTGGAGGAACCTGTGCGATTGAGTTTGGCTGTGGTTGCTGTTGATCCGCCATTGCTTTACTTAGCAGGGTCTGTCATACCCCTAGAATTGTGGTTTCAAGTCAAATTTGTAATGAATTGAGCTATCCCGATGTCTAGTAGCTGTCGCAACATAAATACTTTGTTCTGAAAACCATGGTTGATGAGAGTGGTAATCGTAGATTTAGATTGACCATGGTGCCGAAGATCTACCGACCCTGCGGGAGATAAGGCTGAGGAAGTGGGTTTGTCATTTAGTCGTGTGCCTTTCCAAGTATGTACAAGTACATCTTCAGTCAAACTTTCTAATTCATAAACCCTAAACCACACTTTCTGCTAGGATTCTTGAATTCTCGATACATGCTTATTCAATGAGGAGAACCTGACTTCTACCACTGCGCTGTGTCGCAAGAATGTCTCGAATCGGACGGAATAATGGAGGGTTAACCTCGAAACCTGGCTGGATTGGTGCAGTAGCACGCTTTTGGGAGGTAAAGCTATTCAAACATATGTATATACAACCACCTAAAATTCTATTTTAGAAAAGCTATGCGCCAGATTATCTTGGTTTCGTATTGCTATTGACGGCATACATCTTGGTAACTTCCCTAATCCATCTTCACCTTATTATACATGCACAAGTTCTAATCAATACCCTTTAATTCAGATCGAATTTCTCCAAGAGCCGTTCCACCGCATGTTCTTTATCAACAACATCAATATTCAATATCCACATGCCCGAGTGGAAAGAGTATCTGTTTGGTGGAATCTGATGTATGCAGGAGCCGTTCCATGCATAACCTTAGCCCTTTGGTTAGGGATTTCCAGGGCGAACCTACATAAATGCCATGTCACCATGCTTGGGTTTCTCATTGGGTTGGTTCTTACATCATTCATCACAGATGTCATCAAAAATGCTGTTGGGAGACCTCGACCCGATCTGATCTCGCGCTGCAAGCCTACACCAGGAACACCAGAAAATAAGCTGGTGACCATAGATGTATGCACGGAAAGGGATCATCATACGTTGCATGATGGGTGGAGAAGTTTTCCTTCGGGCCATTCTTCATTTGCATTTGCTGGACTTGGATACCTCGCTTTTTTTTTCGCTGGACAAACACATGTCTTTAGACCTAGGACTGATCTTGGGAGAGTACTATTAGCTCTTGCTCCTTTACTTGGAGCCGCCATGATTGCGATAAGTCGATGCGAAGATTATCGGTAAGCTGGATTGCCGTTGAATCCCAATGGCAAGGACTAACACTACTATAGCCACGATGTATATGACGTTACATGTGGATCCATTCTCGGCATTTCTCTCGCATATTTTTCATACAGAAGGTATTTTCCAAGGCTACAGTCATCTAAATGTCATGAGCCTCATCCGTCACGGGAAGCTGTATTCAACCAGGGATTTGGAAAGATCAAGAACGACGAAGAGACAGAAATAGGGAGGGCCAGAGAGTCTGATATATCAGACAACGAGAGTGATGCATCCTAAATTTTTAAAGAATTAGATTATCATATAAGCCAGTTTTCCATGTCGGACCCATTTCCCTGTTTCTTGAGCCTATTAATCGTCTGAGTTTGATATACGATTTACCGCATTTGGGGAATAAGTGACTCCTTTTTGCTCTCTTTGTGTGTTTTGAACAATTCTCCGAGAAGACTCGTGGAAACCTTTGTGGCCATTATGGCGGTAATTTTCCTTTGTCTCATGAATCTTATTTTCACCGGAAACTTAGATTATCCCTTTGCTATCTATCCTAAATTTAATTCATGTCATTTTTACTACCTTAATTCTTGATTTCTCATTCCTATCCAGAAATTCATGGGGAATACCATGTTCTCTCTTTCAGTACGGCAATATTGAAAGCACACTTGAAGACTCGGTTTGCACTATGCAAGTCTTCTTCGAATGCCTAAGAGATCATTTGACCCATCCACCTTAAGTCGCACATCACTTGTGAACTAGAAACAAGATGGCTGACGCCCCTCCTCCGAACAGGCGTGGCCGATTGCGAACTCCAACTTGGCGAAGAAGATTCGGACGTGGTTCCCAGTGGCTGCAAAAGTATCTCCTATTGCTATTTTCCGCTGGAGCATCTCTCATATATCGGGAGTGGTTTACTTCACCACTCAGTGCTCTACTAGGATGGGCAGGCGGAATAATATTTTATCATCAAGCCTACTGGCTGGCCAACATTCGCACATTTAAAGAAGTACAGAAATGTAGCTCAACATTGGAGGACGCAAAGAATTTGGGGCCAGGTTATTACTTTCGAGAGATCAGTAACGATGAATGGTGGTTATATATGGCTTGCCTAGGAAATGAAGATGGTTGGTCAAAGGGGCGATTGGATGGTTCAGTTAGTAAACACAATCTTTAATTGGTTGACAATACTAAAAGTTAAAGGGCTTTATCTACCAGTTCATTGCTAGACTATCCAACATTTCGGTACCAAATTGGCACTTGGTACAGTTGGTGTTACTGCTGGTATATGTTAGTTGAGGAACATCTTCCCTGATTATCGAATTATTATCGTCTAATAAGGTGCCTATAGGTAATCAACCTATTTTTTTGGTCCTTACTACAATCTGTAAGTAATGATATCCATTCTTCGTTATTCTATTTGAAACTTAAAATATTGAATAGTTTGAGCAAGGACTCTCTGGATGGGCATTGTTTCCAATGGTTTTTTCCGCGGGCGCGGTCATCAACAATATCGTTTACGCAGTCCTCACTTTTTGTATTGACCCATTTGCCTCATTGCTGGGCTCCGCGGTGGGCTCAGTGTTAGAGGTTTGCTTGATTGCTATCGGCTACATCAAACTTTTTCCGTCGATTTTGTGGTATGGGTTCCTGTTTGTTGGGCCTCCCGAATTTCTATATATTCTACGCCCAAGAGTGGATACCTCTACGTGCTGCATCAATATTTATTGAGCGCCGAGACAGGCTTGCCGCTGTTGGACGTGATTGGGAAGACAATCGAAATCAACAAGACATGGAAGAATTGGAACTTATTTGGCCCTGGCTAGCAGGAAGTTTCAAACATAATTGTTTCAAACTTGCGAAAATAATTGTCCCAAGTCTTGAATCTTATAGCTAGAGTTTTAGAAGAGTTCTATTTCCTTTGGATATTTTGTGGGAGCTGCTGGCATATTCTACAGCGAATCGCCGACCTTACAAATCGCGAAGTTGCTTTTAAACTACAAATAGATCTTCTTGAACGGCGATTAGCTACAGCCTTGGTGAGCGAAAACAATTTCCGGAGGAAATTTGTGCGGCTGCTAGGAATGAGGATGGATTGCATAAATACACACCACGATTTCAATGATCGAGACGAGATACTGCGGAGAACACGTGAATTAGAGCGACAGAGAGACGACAGACAGATGGAATACGACGAACTATTGGCAAAGTACACAGCGCAGCGCCAAGCTTCAAGTGCGTTGATCTTGGCTAGTGGCCCCGCGAGAACGGTGGAAAAATTGCTTAATGAATCTCTTCATACAAAAGATTTGCACCGTCAACAGATCCAAACTCTGACCGCTTCACTTGTTGAAAGTAGTGCTGAGATTGCGATACTCAAAGATAAAGTCAAGACATTGGAACAAGATCTCGAAACTGTCAATGAAGGGAAAGCAACATTGTTATGGCGAGATATGGAGAAGCAAAATATTGAATTGAGGAAAAGGGCACAAGAAGAAATCTGGGAACGAGACGTGAAAATTAAGAGGCTGCGGGATTATCGAGATGACAACCCTGTTACATCATTGAGTTTGGATTCAAAAGGACAACAGATTTTGAGAAGACTGCGAGAAGAATTAACTAAGGTGGAGGATAAACTTGCCCACTCACAAATGATAACTGCTAAATTGAAGAATAATGAAGCTAGAATTGAAGAAATCAAGAAACAGATCAAGAGGGAAGCATTATATGGGGCATCGGAGGGCATGGGAGAGCTTTATACGAATGCAGCTATTCAGGTTAATGAGTTATCTGAGAAGCTAAAGAGATTTGAACACCTTACTGACCCGGAGCATGATACCGAGGCTGTTCAACGTAATTCTAACGAGGAAAAAGGGAAATTACGACACGAAATTGCGGAAAAAGACACGCTAATATCTACAGTTAAAGCGCAAATTGATCATGCAATGGGTTGCTTGGATTGGACTCACAATAAGTTCGAGCCTCTGGACAAATACTTGGGTTTTGTGCCTGGGGCAAAAGAGGAGATAAGACGTTTAGTAATCGAACTCCGGCAGTTTCATTTACTCAGTGAGGTTCACCAAGAACCAGAAACAATTGAACACCTGCGTCTTTTAGAAGATTTGGCCCTTGGTAGAGATCGTTTGATAGACCAAAGACAGGAACTGCGAGTTCTGTGTGATGAGCTCTTGCATGAAAGACTCCGGAATGAAACGGAGTTGGAAACGCTAAGAGATGGAGTAGCTCGGAGGAACTCACAGGTAACTAATCTGCAGACGCGGAACACGGAACTCCAGGCTCAACTAATAGAAGCGCAAGTGGCTGTACCTCCAGTCGGGTCACCCGATATTACGGGAGTAACTGCTCCTGTAATAGAGAATTTTAGAACGAATCTTTTAGCTCTAGAAATGGAGATTCGGAAGAGGGGTATAGAGATTCAAGATACCGTAGGGATTCCGGGTGTTGATGGTTTACCGAGAGTAGAAAGAGAGCCGGGAGACCTTTCTATGATAAGAATTTTCGCAGGGCATAGAGAAAGATTTGACGAACTATCAAGGATAGTTGGAGAAATTAGACCTACTTGGCTAGGAGCGGCAGATGATTGGGTTGATGACGATTCAAACAACAGTCCGGAGAACTTGGAAGCGCGGAAGCTAAACCGGGTGCTAAGATTAAAAGACCTTTGGGACTATATTGGAACATTACATTACGACACTATTCTTTTCGTCCGCGATATTTGTACAAGATTAGGAGTAGCACCAGGTGTCGAAGCACCCGAACAGCCCCAGTCTCCATCACCTGTACCTTCCTCAGCTCCTTCTCCCCCAACTCTCCCTTCCAGGGATAGAAATCTATTTCCCGCACAATTTACACGCTATAAGTCCTTCGATATTCAGAGATGGAATGTCTTTTCGCTGAGTCATGGAGAAGTAAATTCTTCGCGCAGTGTCCTGAACGCTCTGCAAGGATCCATTCAGGCACAAATGCCAAACTATTTTGCAGAAAATATTTTTGCCGGTGTGTTACTCGCTCGGTTAGTGCGGGTTGCCACCCATGATGGATCCGTGGACGACCCGGTTAATGAGCGCGATGTAGCTGAAATCTTATACGGGCTTAACCATTCATTTGTTTTAAAAACTGTTACACAGTTTCCACGACAAAATAAGGGCTTTAAATATTTATCTCGAGAGATCATGTATCCAGATACGTTGGACGTGCCTCCACCGAGACAATTCGTCGTGTTGTATTTGTCTGGTAATCTTTGGCAAGGCATGGGCTTAAAGCCACTAGAACTAGTAGAGTTCAACATAGCAGAGTGGAAATTAGGTAACTTGCGTGACAGCTGGATGATACCCGGACAGGACACTATGCGTAAAAATTTGTCCTCGATTTGTGCAGTTGCACTATCCTTTCATTGGCAGTATCCAGGTGTACTACCCCATCATTTGAGTGGAGCCGAGGTCTGTGAAAATCTGTATGAAAGATTTACTACACTTCACCCACATGCTGGGGGGGTCTATTTTCCGGGGCATATTCAAGTGGTGTTGGATGGTATACTAGGAAATCAAGATAACAGACCACACTACCTACTCGTAGTCGTCTCGTGCCGCGAAATGGCTGCTGGAGATGTAAGATATTACGCCACTACTCCAGGTGGTGAGTCACAGAGTCCCGTGCTTTATATATTTAGTGAGCTAGATGGTATGTTTAATGCAATGCGGAGGAGGCGGGATGGTGATTCTGAAGACATGGCTGCGGATATAGACTGGATTCAAAATTTTCAGCAACCATCTCCGGATTGTTCACCAGCTCATTCACCACCACCTCCAGCAGAGCATCCAGCAGATCCTTTAATAGGTCCTCCAGCAGGTCCTCCAATAGATCCCTTAGTAGGTCCTCTAGTAGGTCCTCTAGTAGGTCCTTTAATAGGTCCTCCAGCAGATCCTTTAGTAGATCCTCCAACAGATCCTCTAGTAGGTCCTTTAGTAGGTCCTCCACCCCGTTTCATGATAAGAGATGAAGATTATGGAAGAAACGTCATCAGAGCGCCATTTAATAGGAATGGTTGGAATTTTGACGTCAATATGGCTCATCTAAATGAAGGACTGACAAAGCGTCACATGAACTGGATACATAACTGCGGCCCACGAGCATTGTATTATTCAATGTATAGTCAACTCGATATGGGGACTTTAAATTGGGGAGAATTTTCTCAAATATTTGAACAGGTTTTTCCCCGTCACAGCAATGCCTGGGGGGAAGAAGAGCTTGCTAGACTGTTGAAATGGCACCCACGATTGGGAGGATTTACACTTGGTATTGTCCATGGTGTTGCTTTTGGTGAGGAAGCAATCATGATTGATACTTGGTCCCAACCAGAAGGTTATGATCCTGAACATGCCCTGATAGTGTATGTTGCCTCAATTAGAGACGTGCGATTCCCACCTGTAGTCGGTCAACCAGATCATAGAGATCACTGGGTAGGTATGAACTATCTCATAGGTGAAGCACCGCCGCCACATCCTCCATTACATATGACTCGACCAATGGTACCTCCTCCATCACCTCCGAGATCATTATTTAGGCCCTTGTTAAACGCATACGCCAGCGTACAAAGGAATAACAACGATCCTGTGCCCATAAATAATACGGCTGCTTGGGCTGATTTTAATACTAGGGAAAGTTTTGCATCTAGGACTGGTCAAATATGGGTACCACCACCAGCACCTCCTGTAGCTGCACCTGTCATGCAACCAGCACCGCAGCAAGGCTTGGATTTCGCTGCAGCAGTGTTTCGAAGGTTCGCGATCGAGGCAGCCGCTACTAACACACAGCGAGCACAGCAACAAGTTGGTACTGCAACGCAAGCGCAACCACAGCAGCAACAAAATCAAGCAGGCTTCGGGACGAACACGATCCCTCTTAACGAACAGCTTGAATTTGCACGTCGACTTCGAGAAGAACATGCTCTTGGCGGCGGTAATGCGGGTGGGAGGGGTGTGGAACCGCGGGATCCTAGGAGAGAGAGTCCGCATGGAATTGAGAAGGGGGGGGGGGGGGGAAGAAGGGAGGAAAGGGGAGGGGAAGGGGAAATGATGGTGGTGGAAGGGGGAGGGGTGAGTATGGAGCAGAGGGGGGAGGAAGAGGAGGAGGAGGGGAGAATGATGGTGGTGGGACGGCTGGTGGTAATGATGATGGTGCATATCCGGGGTGGGAAGATGATCTTTGAGATGAGGATTAGTAGCTTAAGGGTATGATGGAGCTAGGTTCTTAGACGTTTGTTAAAGTAGGATGGTTTTGATAATGGCTAGCAGTTTTGTTTTTTGTACTACTTGAACGAAGATAGGGTAGGGCTGGGCGAGATAAACATCCTGAAGGGTATTTTGACGGATTTCTGGGATGCTCGATTTACTGATTATATTCGAGAAATTAAGAGAAAAGATTGGAGAGTTGCGTTTTACTATGTTATTATTGATTCGTTATTATTAGTTTAGCAATGATATTTTTTTCGAGGAGTGTAGCAAGGAGGAATTCTTATGGCAGGGAATTTGAGAGACTATTTTGGTGGAGTTTAATCTGAGACTAAAAGAAGTGTAGATGTTTTAACTTTCAGGGAAAATTAAAATTTCCGGTTGATTGAGTCAAGAGTGAATCATACACAGTTTAATACTCAAGATCATTTTGTTATTACGTTCGGATTCTATCATTCTCAACAGATTAGACTCTACATAAGAGGCCTATTAATCACTTACAAAATCTGACTACTCCACAGACTGATACACAAACAAACTGGCCCCACAATACTGAAGAATTGATCTTGCATGATTATAGATGAAGTTGGGAGAAATTTCGCGTCTCTAAGCCGGTCCACTTAGGAGTGAGGAACATCATATGATTGTTTCTAGTTGAAGCACTCTTATAATTACTATGCTGAAATTGATTTTTAGTCAATCCTAGGGCTTGGCATTCTATCGAGCATTTGTTAACATACATTCATTTTTATCTGGTTATTTGGCTCATCTCCCAAGATCAACAATGCAAGTGTTCCAAAACAGCCTTCGTGGATGTCACAATAGTTAACATATTGCTCTCCATCGACTCATTTGTGTCTTATCTTTCTTATGTAATAATTCGATGACCTAAGGTTCTCAATCACACTAACATATTTACGGTTGATTTCAAATATCTTTCAACCATTGGAAAAAACTTAAAATTTACAAATATGGAAATGGTGAAAGCCAGCATGTAAATTCGGTTCCAGTTTACAGGGGCTTTGATACTCAAGCGAGGCGAGCCTAAAGCCCGCATTCCTCCTTTACCCCGCATTTTTCCCATGCAGTCGATGAAATATTGGAAGAAAAGCTCCCGACCAATTAAAAACATCAATTGAAAATCTATACGTCAACTTAAACACGACTATTTAGAATTCACATCAAATCAATATCTATGATTCTTCGATACTGTAATGCAGATTTAATTATGTTGTACTACATTGACTTCTACCCCTACGTCACCACTCAACGAACTATTTTGCCAATGAGAGTATTGCAATTAGAAATCTATACGTAAGTAAACTTATTCGTGACAACCCCCCTGGCTTCCTCGTATCTAGCAACACACTCCAATACTTAAACCATTCATTCTCTCCCACCCTACTCATCCATCTCACTTATCACTTACTAAGTACCTACACAAATGACCATTCTCACAAGAGCAATTGGCTCTTCAGCACGTTCAAATCTAATATTCTCTTCAATCAAACGAAATACTATCGTAACTCGCGCAACCATGACTACCATCACCGACGCAATTCTCAAAGACCATCAAGAGATCAGGGAATACGCTGATAAGGTCCGTCAAGCTACCGATGATGATACTCGAGGACGCTGGCAAAACCAATTTACTTGGGAATTAGCCCGTCATTCTATCGGAGAAGAATTGGTAGTTTATCCTGCTTTTACAAAGCATCTTGGTATGCAAGGCCAAAAGATGGCCGATGAAGATCGTGCCGAGCATCAAACTGTACGTTAAATTATTTCCTTTCGAGCGAAACGATTATGCATCAAACAATAACTAATAGCAAAACCATAGGTCAAAGAAGCGCTCTACAAATTCCAAAATCTTAAACCCTCTGACGCAGACTTAATTCCCACACTCGACGCCCTCATGAAAAATCTCAATGAACATATCAAAGGCGAAGAAGCCGATGATCTTCCCGCCCTCGAGTCGGCTCTTGAATCTCATGAATCTGAATCTATGGCTAGGTCATTTGGTCGCACCAAGGCTTTTGTTCCTAGCCGTAGCCATCCTAGTGCACCGAGCAAACCACCCTTTGAAACGGTTGTTGGTTTGATGACGGCTCCGATTGATCACTTGGGAGATATGTTGAGGAAGTTTCCGGATAAGACGATTAGTCCTAATCCTAGTACAAAGTGAGGGGTGGTAATGGTGAGGCTTATGAGGTATTTTGGGGGATTAATGGATGGACGTATTTGGGAGTTTTTTTCTAGTTAACGATCACTTTGAGCCATAAAATGGTAATCTTACATGAATTTTGGAGTTCTCCCGTTTAGTTAATTGCTGGAAAACGGAAATCCCCTTCATGAATATGAAGACACTCGGTATTAGGCCTGTAATTGCACAATTAAAATAACTGTATTACCGACGGCGTATGTTTCATTGCATTTACAGTCCCATGAAAACGTCAAAGTGACAATATAAAAGAGCTTCTATAGCACACTACTCGTATTCATTTTCTAACAAATAGTTTCCTTTGAAAATCTTCACCAAAGCTATAGGTTACCTACAACTCCTCCACCTTGGCGTTTGCGGAGAAGACAAATGGTGATCCAATAAAATCACTTATATTATATATTATGTCCATCGGAGTAACCTCCGGTCAAAGAATACCTTGAATCCAGACCATAAACCATGATGAAACATGGCTTACAGCCATACCGGTAATCATAATTTGTATACGTCAGAACGGCACAGAGAACTTCTGTTTTCATCAGATACGTCATATTAATATGAGCAATTATAACAATTGACTTTAAATCCGTACCTCTCCTCCAGAAGAAGCAATTCAAACTCCCCCTCTCTAAAACCAACAAACATCTCACAAGAACCAAACAATAATTGCCACACCATTACCAAAGAAATAAGTTAATGGATGCAATGACACAAAACGTCCATCCCCTCCAAGCAATCCAATCGGCCATCGGCAGTGCAGGCGGCGATCCTCGTCCCCTGCAACGAGGAACTCTCTTCAACAATGCCAATGATGGGCCCGCAGCAATCATATCCAAAGTAGCAGGAGTACAAAGCGGAGGTATGCGTGAAGATAACGGTCCTTACTTTACCAACAATGAAGGAATTCCCTTTCCGGATCCGGCGCATAGTAAGACTGTAGGAGGTGTGCCTGTGGCTAGTGATGTTTTCTTGTTTCAGAAACAGCAGCATTTTAATCGGAGCAAGAATCTTGAGAGTGAGTTTTGACATTTTATATTGAGGAAGGATTGAAGTATGTATTGATGTGAAATAGGAATGGTTCATCCTTGTGGTAGTGGAGCTTTTGGTTATTTTGAGACGACGGCGGATGTATCGGATTTGACAAAGGTAAGCAATCACAGCTTTTTACCATTTTTTGTATATCATACTTATATCTTGAAAGGCAAACTTCCTCAATGGTAAGGGTGTGAAAACTCCCGTTTTCATACGTTTCTCCACCGTCACCGTTGGACGCGAGTTTCCAGATCTAGCACGCAACCCACGTGGTTTCGCCATCAAATTTTATACCGGAGAAGGAAACTACGACATTGTCGGACTTAACTTTGTATGTTCTTCCATCCCATATGAAGGGATCTCTCTAACCCTCTAACAGCCCGTCTTCTTCTGTCGAGACCCCATCCAAGGTCCAGATGTCATTCGTTCACAAAATCGTAATCCCAAGAACTTCCTACTTGATTACAATTCTCTTTTTGATCTTCTAGCTCTCACCCCTGAAGCCAATCATGCAGGAATGATGTTCTTCAGTGATCATGGAACTCCACAAGGTTGGCGTTTTAACCATGGTTATGGTTGTCATACGTTTAAGTGGGTGAACAAAGAGGGGAAATTTGTTTACATCAAGTATCATTTCCTTGCCAAACATGGTCAGAAACAATTCACGGCATCAGAAGCCACTACGCTTAGTGGAGTGGATCCTGATTATTCTAAGCGTGATCTTTGGGATGTATTGGAAAAAGGAGAAGAAGTCGAATGGACGGCGAATGTACAAATCATGCAACCGAATGAGGCCGATGCGACCACTCTTGGTTTTGATCCATTTGATGTTACAAAAGTCTGGCCGAGAGATAAATTCCCAGTAACTTTGTCCAAAGTGTCTTAACTTGACCATGAGTGCTAACCCAGATATAGATGCACGAATTTGGCAAGCTTGTTCTCAACAAGAATCCGGAAAACTT
The DNA here is from genome assembly GCF_000146945.2 of Sclerotinia sclerotiorum 1980 UF-70. Lineage (NCBI taxonomy): Eukaryota > Fungi > Ascomycota > Leotiomycetes > Helotiales > Sclerotiniaceae > Sclerotinia > Sclerotinia sclerotiorum. Next base: position 932,952 of record NW_001820823.1, read on the forward strand.
CCACCGTGATGTTGAACAAGCCGCATTCTCCCCAGGAAGTATGGTACCAGGTATTGAAGATAGTCCGGATCCACTATTACAATTCCGAATGTTTTTCTACCGCGATGCACAATACCATCGAATTGGCGTAAATCTACACCAAATTCCCGTAAACTGTCCATTTATGGCCAGTTCATACAGCTCACTCAATTTTGATGGCCCGATGCGAACTGATGCCAACCATGCCGGAAACCCACAATATGTACCCAACTCTTTCAAACACAAATTCCGTCCCGATGTGGCTGAAGCTCCTTATGCCGTGGCAGATAATGTTGTATCTCGAAAGAGTCATTTCTACCACGAGGGCAAACTATCGGATTATGATCAAGCGAGAGAACTGTACAAGCGAGTAATGACTGAGACGCAAAGAGATCATTTACATCAGAATACCGCAAATTTGTTGCGTTTTGTTGATGCAAAGGTTATTAAAGTGGGCTATCTTGCTCAGCTTTGGAATATAGATCCTCAATACGCCAAAGCTATCTATGATTTACTCCCAGAAGCATCAAAGACGGGTTCAGAGGGTTTTGAGTTTGTAGAAGTTCAGAATAAGGCAAAAGGAGCCGAGTTAGCAGGGAAGGAAGAAAAATTTAGGCCTAAGGATGCGTCTGAGAGATTGGTTGGATTCAATCCAGGAAATATCTATAATATTTGAGGGAACCTTGCGGAATTGATGAAGGGTTCGTGAGCCCAATCGTTCAAGGAATCGTTCGTTTTGTCTTTGTGCGATTTAAGGTGATAGAAAATCGGTCTTCATTCCAGAACATAAGGCACGTCAGATATTTTAATGAAAAACAATTGGATTGATCTCAAACCAAAGAAGCGTGTATTGCCCTACTCTCACGGGTTTCAATGTGAAATAGAGAACCTTATCATGCAATTGGGCCAGCCGATGATGTTGGTGGAACGGGATGCATCAACTTGTCTTTGATATGAGATAATGTTTCTCGTACTCCATGATGATTTTCGTGATTAGAATTGTTATTAACCTTTTGAGAATCTCTATTCTTGTAATGACTTGCTTCAGGTTCGGAGTTCTGAGGATTATGATGCGGATTAGAAGGACCAGAATCAATCGAGGTGCTCTGATGGGCTCTAGGGCTGATATCTGTACGATAGTGCTTGTGGCTTGGGGTTTGAGATAGAGATAGACGTCTGCCAGATGAAAGGCTGGATATTGGCCTTGGAGCCAATCCGACAGCCTGTGGTGGAAGAGGTTGGCCATTTGTCACTGCTGGAATGACTTGGGAGTATTGAGGTACGGCAATCGCTTGTGGACGATTTGCAGTTTTTATCGCATTACTTTCAACTGGAAGAGCTCCAGCTGGTAAATTCAACGGCTGAGCTACTGCTGATGAATAAGGTACTGAAACTCTCGGCAATCCATCCTGGTGAAAACGCGCAGATGGTCCTATGTACTCGTTAATCCTCGGATCGATCATGGCACCATCCGTTCTCTTTCTCGGGAGTGGGTAATCTCGAGCAGGTTCATTTCTATTCCTCGAACGTCTCTGATCATAATAATGCTGTCCTCTGTGCCAAGAGCTTTGTCGGGATATTAAACTAGAACGTTTATGATGGTGGCGGCGATGTCGATGGGGAGGGTAATGATGTGGATGTTCTAAGAGCACACCTATGATCTTCAAAGTAGGTATAGATTCGACTGAATTGTCGTATTCTACTTTTTGAATATTCTTGCTAGGTTGTACTCTCAAGATCGTCAAATTGCTAGGTAATACCCCCGTATTCTGGAAGGACAGACCTGTTTCAGCTTCTTGAATGGTTCTAAAAACACTAGATGCATGAGCAGCTTGAAATTGATTAGTAAAGGATGTTATAGTAATATGTAGCTAGCTATCCACTCACGGATAATTGGCTCGAATAATAAATTGATTTTATGATGACTTCCATTTAACATCTGTAAAAGACATAACGAAGCTTTCAACGCCATATAATTTCCATGCCTGTTGCTCACATACATATGCTTAAGACGATTCAGGACTCGTTTGTTCGATGGCATGATTTCCCAGAGGAAAAAACTTTGAGAATTATGTCTAAGGTTGACTTTTCTGAATTTTAGTGTTCCTTTGGTGGAATGAGGTTTGTTCCTTGGTATTATTGGATTTACTGTGCTTCGAATTCCAATCCATGGATCTTTCGACCCTGATATGTATGCACTAATTTTCTACCAACCATCAGTGATCATGGTTGGAAGGAAAGCGACGGAGAAATACTTACAGTATTTTTATTCCCTAGAGGTTCTTTGGATACATCTATTGTTTGGTAAAGAATATATAATGTATTTGGTCTTAAGACTCGTATGGAAGTCATATTGATGACTGGAGCAGGAGTGAAGAATTGCTATTTCGAGTGACTCGGTGTAATTTCAAAGCTTGGTACTGAGAGTGAAATTAAGCTCAAAAGGATATCTTCTTAATTGTACCATGTTGACTCAAGAAAATGACGCCATATTGCTACGCCAAATACCTGCAGATTATTTCCCTTGAATTAACCAACAGCCTGGAGTGACGTACGGAGAAATGATTGCTTGATAAAAAGGCCTGATGGTCTCCAGACGTGCAAATATGCAAGCGCCTAATGTCAACTTTTAAAAAGTCTGGTTTATTGGCAATCTCGCGGCCTTAATATCGACCAGATGATGTAAGATTAGATTCTAGAACAGCAAGCGGCTGTAGGCGCTTCTATCAGGAAGTTGAATGCATGGTAAGTCATGTTATCAAACCAACGAAATCGACGTTATCGAAGGGGAAGAGAATGGCCGGAATGAGAATTTTGACTTGCCTTATGAGAAGAAATAGAGTCCCTGTGGTTGCTGGTCTATATTAAAGTTTCGACAGAGCATTTAATGAACGAGTTACTTTGAACTTGTGCTTGTCATTACACTATGATGAAAAGAAATGAAGGGATGTGATGCTGATGACAGGTTATGAAAACTCAATTTTTGAATCAGATATATAATGGATGATTGAGACAGCGACGAGTTGTGTACTACAGTGATCGGGGCAATAGTTACTTCTCAGCATCGAATATTATCATCAAATGTCAGTTTCTCCTCCATCAACTCACATTTGTGAGCTGAAGATGATAGAACAATGGAAAAGTTGGACATGAAATGTAAAATGGGGAGACAGGAATAGACCATCTAAATCCTCTTGATACCCGAGGAGTATGTACTTTATTTTTAAACCCTTCTAGTTCATCAATAGCTACCTGCACAACAGAGTACTACTCTATGAATTCTCCCATAGCCACGGAAAAATATTATCAGCATGACGACAACTTGTCAATCGCTTCAATATTTGTTGTATTCTCGTGGAAGCAGAAATGGAAGATCAAAAATATGGAAGTGGAGATGAACGACTTGGTGATGCTACACTGCATATGCGGGGTGCAAGCCACAGAACCTTCGCCCCAACATATTTTCCATCTATAGAATGAGGCAGTGCATCATGCAATCAATTATTTGTACAGTAAGACTCGAGTTTCACAATAAAATCCTTCATCAATAATTACTTCCAAACCCATTGCACAAATTTCGAAAAGCTGGAGTGGAAGAAACCAGCACATTCGAATTGGCGCAGGCCAAGAACTGGTCTAAGATGGCGGGCATAGTTGATGATGGGTGGACAGTGGTAGTCGGACAACCAGCCAGTGAAATCCGCGAGGAGAAACAAATTGAAGAATGGGAGCGCTCGAAGGGTGGATGGTCTGGATTTGGTAAACATCCTCAGAATTGGATGGACCATAAGAAATTACACCTTTCATCAGAGAATGAATTAGGTTCTGGAAGTTATGGACTTGTGCAGCGCGTTACGTATGGTGCTGTCACCATGGCCCGCAAACAGTGAGCATTGCCTGTGCTACCCTCATTATATGACTTCGTAAAGCTGATTGAATCTCAGCGTGGTACCTCGAGGTGGAATGACGGTCGAGAAACTTCGTGAGGAAGCTAATGCCATGGAGGAATTGGCGCATAAACATATTTTGAAGCTGGTTGGGACATATACGTTGAAGCGCAAACATTTATATCTCCTCCTATATCCTGCAGCCACTTGCGATTTAAGTACATTTCTCGACGATATAGATGGGATTCGATCGGATACGTGTGCGGATAGGGATGATGCGATGAAAAGGCTCCATGCTCTTGGACTCAAGGATATCGGGAAAATCGACGATTTGTGTATGTTAAGACGTCCAATGCCTTATTCGGAACCAGCGCATATAAAGAGGACAGAAACAGCTTTGGGATTTTTACAACAAATCATGGGATGTATTACGGAAGCATTGGTGTTTGTTCATGAAAAAGGTATTCGGCATCGGGATTTAAAACCTAAGAATATTTTATTAAGTCCGGGTCGGGTATACCTCGCTGATTTCGGTATCGCGAGAGATGTTAAAGAATCGGAAAATAGTATAACTTGTGGTAGATATGGTACCCCTTCTTGGATAGCTCCGGAGGTTTATGATGGTGAAGATCATCATATGTCAACGGCAGATGTCTTTTCCCTTGGTTGTATATTCCTCAATATTGCGACGGTGTTATATGGAGATTCAGTTGAATTAGCGACATTTGACGAAGTAATGAAGGAGAAGGAATGGCCTAAAAAATACACGATGTTGTCAGATCATCTAAACAAATTAAGGGATAAAGCAATTAGAGCTGCGTTGGCTGATGAAGAAGAACCTAACTTCGACGCAAAAAATATATTGGGTCTTGTGGAGAAAATGTTACTATATGAAGCTGAACGACGACCTTCAGTAAAGGAGGTCAATGAAAGGTTATGTGAACTTGGAGGTTTGGATCAAATTTATCATTTATCTTGCTGTCATAAAAAGAACGATGTTATGTCTCGATCAATAAGTGAGCCTCATCATCCTTTTTTCATCCGAAAGTCATACTAATTATACGATTAGATTCAAAAATGAGAACCATTTCGGAATGTAGTTTATCATCCAAAAGTAGGATTTCAGAACTGGAGATTGAGAACAATGCTTTGAAGGAACGTCTTGCAACCCTTCAAAACAAAGATCAAACATACGAATTACGAATCGAGCATGAACGTAATCATGCAAAGAAACAAAACGATGTACTCAAAGAACGATATGAAAAACAATTAAAAGCAAAAACTGAAGCTTTAACCCGTGCAGAAGAACGCATTAGAGCATTAGAATCAAACATGGATCATAAACGTCGACCATTCCATAACAGAGGTAGAGGTCGAAATATCGTTCAAGAAAGTTCACACACAAACGATAACCTCAATATCAACAATCTAGCCTTCCACACAAAACACACCCTTTCTACTCAAAACAAAAGCGCAAAACCGGGACCCACAATGCCAGAAGGATATTTCCCCAGCATCCCACCCCGAAACCCATCTTTCACAAATTTAAAAGATATAACTCTTCAGCGTCGTCCTTCTGGTATCCCAATACCTACTCGCTCACCAACTCCCATTATCACTCCTCATAAATCATCATTTAGTTCCCCCGGAAGTGGAAATAGTACACTGGTTAGTAGTACGTATTCTGTGTTTTCGAATCGGAGTAAGATGACGGATGGAAGTATTACTCCGGTGGAAAGTCCTGGGGAAACGATGAGTCCACCTGATAGTCCGATTTCTAGTGTGAGGGGAAAAGGGTTGAATTCGGAGTGTATGAGGGGACCACAGTTGAATAATGGGAGAATGAAGATAAATAATAACGGGAAGGAGAGGACGATTAAACCTACTTGGGCGAAAATGGTTAGGGGGAATGTTTCTAAGGTTTGAGAGGTGGAATGAATGAGAGAATTTATGAATGAACGAAACAGAATCGGAATACCATGAGAGGAATAGACTTCCTACAAGCGAGCGACTAGAGAGAGATACCCGTCGCTCTGGCGACTTTTAGGAGTGGAGGCCAGTAAGAGAAAGAGATCGAGAAGCTGTATAGCATCATAGCATCTTCAATATAGATTAACTTGGAGTACATGCATTGATAGAGCAATGAAAAGAGCAACGAACAATTTCAAACAAAGAATCAATATTGTATACTCGGCTTAGTATTATCTTTACTTGCCGTATTGATAAATAAATAATCAAAATTTATCTTGTTCAGAAAATATAAGAATAAAGATCTTTCCATACTAATCTTTTTTTTCCCCAAAAAATATGTATTTATTCATGTTTGATAAATAATTACAATAATATATAAATATATAAATCTCCTATACAAATTATACAATAAATTTATTAATCATCCCACTCAATATCTACACACTATAAAGATTATAATCTTTATCACTAATAATCATATTCCCACAACAGGTCATAAAATACTCTTCTCGTCAAACCCCTAAATCTTAAATCTTAAATCTCAAATCTCAAATCCCTAATCCTTATTTGACCTACTTCCCCCTTCCACCCCCCATATCTCCAATTCCCATTCTCTACTACCCTTTCCATCACTCTTCTTCCTTCCTATTTCTTCCCCCCTTATCTCAACCCATACCAATTGTTCCAGCATTCTCGTATTCCTCAGTCTAATTAACAGATATGCTTGGATATATATTTATATTTCTACTCTCGCCTTCATTATCCCTACCATCTTCTTCTATTTTCCTTCTTTCCCTTCTTTTCCTTCCGCCTTGTCTTCATGTACTTTCATCTTCATCTCCATTCTCTAATAACCTTACTATTACTCCTACATTTATCTCTTATTTATCCTCCCCTCAGCCCTCTTACCTTCTCCCACCCAGAACATCCCCCCAAGAATTCACATATCCCTCACAGTAGCAATACCCTAAAACCTCGCACCTCCACCTCTATCCTCAAATTCCCCTCCTCTCCCTCTCCCTCCTAACCCTCATAGCAGCCGCCAACCTTAATCCCTGTTTCCTCTTCCTCTGTCTATAAGTTTCTTTTGCCCTGCCCATTTTCCCTCTTTCTACTACTATTTCTTTAATCATCTCTTTATTTCCTTTCTGTACTGCATTTTCGTTTCGAATGTTCGTTTGTGTGGATGTTTGCAGGGGTTCTTATTGTGTACTATTGCTTCTATTCTTCTTGTTTATTTCCACAGAAGTAAGCTCCGTATTTTCCATTTCTGGTTCTGTTATTTCTTCTTCGCTCAGTAAATTCGACGGGGTATTTATTTCTCTGTCCATCTCCTTCTCCCTTTCACCAGACCCGTCAACTAACATAACAGACATAACAGGTGGAACAGACAAAACAGGTGAAACAGGTGGCGTAACCACAATCTCCGGCACCATCTGCACCTGAACTTCCATCTCCACATCCCTCTCCCCTCCTCCTTCCACCACCTCCCTCCCCCCAAAATCAAACACCCCATCCCTCCCATCTCCATCCCCATCCCTCCTCCCATCCTCCCTCCCATCCTCCCTCCCATCCTCCCTCCCATTCCCCCCCCTACCCCACCTTCCCCTCTTCGACCCCACCGAAAAAGGCGGCGAAGTAAGCACCCACGAAACTGGACTCAACGGCGCACTCAACGGCAAAGGTCTCGGAAACATAAGTCCAAACGCTATCTGCAACGCTTTCCTATTCGGACTATCAACCGGCCAAACACAAAAAACCACCCTCCCAATCCTCTTCCTCCTCTCCGGTCCAAAAATCGGATGAAGCAAAAAATCCCTCACTGTACCCACCGCTATCCGCGCCGCAAGTCGATGCGGGAAGGTTTCATGTCCTGTTGAGAGAGCGGGGATGGCTATTGTTGTTGTGTTGATTTTATAGTTTTTCGTTTTTAGTGGGGTTGAGCGATTGGTTGGGGTATTTATGCTTCGCAGGGAGTTTGCGGGTATTTATGCGTGTATCTCTGGAGTTTGGTGTGATGATATATTTGCATCCGTCATTATTGTATCCGTGGGTTCGTTTTTCGCGATTATACTTTCTATCTTCTCTGTCTCTGTCTCTGTTTCTATATCCGACTCATTTATAGCCTCATCATTTGCTATTCCTTCGCTCATACCATTCTCCACGATCTCCCTCCGTTCCTCCTCCTCTTCTTCCCTCACCCTTCGTTCCTCTCCCACCTTCTTCCGTTTCTCCTCCTCCCTCCCCGCAATCCCCATCCCCTCTACCAAAACCCCCCTATAACAATTAACCAACAACTGTTTCACCAACGGCAAACTATAACTTTATCCGCGAAATCCGGGGTATGGGTATGAATGATATATTTTGGTCTTTTTGTTCCCTCATCCGTTTCATCTCTCTTCTCATTCTCCATCTCATTCTCCATCTCATTCCTCACACTCACTCCATCTCCACCTCCACCTCCACTAGCACTCGCACCACCCCCAAATCCAAAACTCCCACTAACCCCACAATCACCCGCATTCAACCCCTTTGGCCAAACCTTCTCTCTCCACCGGACTGATTCCTCTCCTGCGAAATAATCAACAAGTCCCGGTAGTGAAGTTCCCTGCATCCCACTCCCCAGCATTCCACCCCACAGCATCCCACACCCCACTATCTCCCTCCCTCCCAACGACTTCCCCTCCCCCTCCGAACAATCGACACCAACTACATTACTCAAACTTGAAACAAAAAGCGGATATCAAGCCGAGGATTGAGAAATCGGCGAAACAATCGCAGTGCAAGGATAGAAAGGGAGAGAAGCGAGACGGAGTTCGAGGGGGACGAGGGGATCAGGGGAGGAGGAGAGGAGGAGGCCTTGGGGAATGGGGGGAAGGGGTGGTGGTGTGGTGGATGAAGAGGGTTTTGAGGGGTTGGGAATAGATGGTTGCTTGATCAAGAGGGGTTGGGTTGCTGTGTTCATGTTCATGTTTATTTTTTAAGGATTGAGTGATTTTGATTTGCTGGGTGCGTTTAATATAAATATACAATGAAGAGAAGAGAAGAAAATGATAGAAATTGCACCTCTTTTATTTATAAGGGGAGAAATAATTTCTGTCGTCCTGTTAGGGTACTGACTGATGAATTGAAGTACCGGCTGCATATACATCACAAAGTGTCGTCAAGCCGCCATTGAAATTCATTCACACTTACGAGTACACTCTTTCAAATAAAATCGTGACGTTTTCTTTGTATCTTGAGAATAGGGTAACAGTGCCAACACTTGTGGCATGTGAAAACAAAGGCGTATTGTTGAAGCGCGGGGAGGTTTAATGGGTGGAACCGGAAGCAGTTTTAACAAAGATGTATCTTTGCTTGGTATAACTCACTGGAGGAAAGATGTAAATAATTACCTAAGATTTCCAAATGTCCCCTTTCACGTTAAAATCCCAATAATAATACTAGTCAGTATGATACAAAATTAATTATGCGCTTGACAATAGGTATATATTAAAAAGGTAGTATACCAGAATTGAAGTGCTTTGGTATCATAACTCCAAGCCCCTTACACCATTCCCTTTTATAAACAACCCGTACAATCCAAATGCTGATATTACCCGAACCCCATTTATGCATACTGTCCGTCTGTCCCATTATGTCCAGTTAATTATTACTCTTAAGTGTGTATGTTTTCTTTCCGCGGATCGCCGAAAGATTTCCCGGATGTCTTTTCGATGGCTAGTTTTCGGTGGCCGTTTTTCGATACGATTATCGCAATAAGGTTATGTTATTAGAAAAATATCCATCATCCTCATCCCCTCCTTTAATACCTCCGGATTTATCGCTCCACCTTAGTCCCCGACGTCCTTTCCATGGTTGTTTTGCGATAGAGTTGCTAATTCTCGCAGTATTGTGATATGATATTATTCAAACGGCCTCGATCATTTACCCCATCAAAACCTTCCAAGTGTCGAAACCCCCAGTTTATCGTTCCGCTGTACTCAAAACCAATCCATCCAATGCCCCTTCTAACCATCTTCCCAATTCTTCTGCCTGTCTCCTCATTCCCGTAATACCTACTCCACCTCCTCTGGCACTCCTCAAACTCGCCGTCTCACTTCCTTCTCCACTTCTTATAATTTCCCTCTCATGACCTCCATCTGGTGAACCCGGTTGTGATATTGATATTAAACCCTCTCTCTGAATCTGCGGTGTTCCTGTTCCTGATACTCCGGGTGCTGGACCTATTGCCACGAATAATAACCCACAAGCTAACTTTCGTATTACCATTACCCCGAATTCCATTTGTATTAATATACTTTTCGTTTCTCGGGATTTGGGATCAGGATCATTTGAAGATGCGCCATTTGAAGGGAGAGCATCTGATACGGTTTGCGATGGAAATGGGGAGTAGAGAGTCCAGAGTGATAGGGCGAGGGTACCTTGGTGACGTAGTATTGAGGCTGGTGAAGTTGATGAGGTACTGAGAAGTTTTCCAGTCGGGGTGAGAAGCATTAGTGTATGGAGATGTGATGATATATTATGCTGCAAGAAGGTGGATATTCTTTTACTTAGAAGCATCGTTTGTCTATGTGGAGGATTGGACGTCATGATTGCTTTTGAGTTTGGTAATGTTCTGTGAAATAAGGTGTTAGTTTATTAATAGAGTTGTCGCATTCACAACTGAGTCAAAGCATATGTAGTAGGAACACTTGGATTAAACGTACAATGAATTAATGATTGCCCCAAGATAATGATAATAATAATAATAATAATAATAATAATAAGACAAGTGGATTGGAATTCCTGACTGATAAGAGGTTGTCGGATGCAGCAGGGGAATCTTAGTACATGATTTATGGCTTGTTTGTAGAAGAAGTGAAGGTTTAAAATATTTGATTGGGGTTAGAGCACCGGTGGAGGGCACCTGGAAGTCCTCGGCAAAGTCTTCAGGTTTGAAGGGTAGAGGTAGAACTAGTACTAGTGAGCTCCAGTTTGCTACAGAAGCAATAGATAGACACAGTTTCGATATCAGTTTTTTTTATAAGAAGGGAAGTTCACATATTTATCAGGAAATCGCCATAGTAATAATAGTTACAGCTCAGGGGATTAAATTAAAATACCATATCTAGTACTTAGCTAGAGGTCACAGCTTGATAAAATGATTCAATATACTAGATAAAACAATCAAATCATATATTTTTAAAGAAACCAATTGACGATTGTCCTAAAATGATTTTTCGATGTTGGAGAATAGTATTGGCATGTTGAGTCAATCACTCACTGTTAGAGATACTAAAAGATAAACTATTGATGAGGAGGGCTTCCTAATAAATACTAAAAGTCGACGGTCGATATTAGTATACACAAATTAATATCTTGCAATTCCAATACTTCCTATAAATCCTCTTCAGTCAGACTTTACTTCTTTTTATGTATACATACTCGAAAATCGAATCCTACTTTACGATATCAATCTTCCATACCAGATAACATCAAAGTCGACATCACACGCACAGACACATATATTCTGCAGCATGACGGTTCTCTCGGATTGGATAGAAAATTGATAACACCTTTCAACACCTTCACATTTCTCCCTCTTCCCTATACTAGGATATTATGTCATTATGGACGTTTCTTATGTAAAGTATCGCTTGACTTAAATGGCTCGACAAATTAACAACTTGGTGGATTTATTCTTTGAAATATTAGCTTTTGGAGCTGGGGATAGAATATTTTGAAGAGTAGAGGAAAAGAGTTGGAATAAAGGACTACGAGTAGGAGTAATAAATGAGTGTCATTCTTTCATAGAAGAAATCTCACAATATTCGGTCCCGAAATCACTAGACACTTCTAATCTCCTAACACTTGAGGAGCCGTCAACGTTTTTATCGGCTTTTGCTTATAAACAAAGGACGTTGAAGACAACCCCACGTCATAGATAACCGAAGAGAGGGGCCCAGAAACATCCATTGTTGAAGTATTTTTATACCCCTCTCTCAATATAAAACACATTTACCTCTTCAATATCCGTGGACATCCTCGATTACTTTCGCACAAGGTTCCCATCTTATGTACTCATTTCGCACTTTAAACAAATTCATCAGACCATCCTTTTTACGACAGAGTATTGTAGATTCAGGTAAGATATCCATCGACAAATACTTCAATCACCCTCTCTTTCTGAAGCTTGCTAATACTTCAATATCTTCATAGCTAGCAGATCATTCGCAACAATGTCGACAGATACGAAGAGCTATAAGTTTAACCACTCGATGTATGAATATAAAAATCAACGTGATGTTCCTTCATACTTCGATACTAATTCATCCATAGGATTCGAGTTAAAGATCCCCAAAAATCTGGTAAGTCTGTACTTCGCACATGCATTCAATAGCTCCCATAACTAATCATTCATAAAGTCAAATTCTATGAACTTTTAGGAATGAAGATGATTCGAAAGATTGAACAGCCTGAAGCTAAATTCGATCTTTATTTTATGGGTTACGATTCACCAAAAGCTCTCTCCCATGGAAATCATTTCAGTGATCGAGAAGGATTAATCGAATTGACACATAATTATGGGACAGAGCATGATGTCGACTATAAAGTTTCAAATGGAAATACTGAACCTCATAAAGGTTTTGGGCACACTTGCATATCTGTTGATAATCTTCAAGCAGCTTGTCAAAGAATTGAGGATGCTGGTTACACATTTCAGAAGAAATTATCTGATGGACGTATGAAGCATATTGCTTTTGTATTGGATCCAGATAATTATTGGGTTGAGATTATCGGGCAAAATCCTATCGAAAAAACCGAAGATGTCAAAACTACAGATGTTGAGACATACCGAATGGTAACACTTTCTTTTCTTCCCTCAATAATCAATGATAGCTAATAAAGTTGTAGAACCACACTATGATTCGTATCAAGGATCATGAAAAATCATTGAAGTTTTACCAGGAAGTAATGGGGATGTCACTCGTGAGAACAGCTGAAATGCCAGGTGCTAATTTTAACCTTTACTTCCTCGGTTACCCTGGAGAAAAAGGTCTTCTTACATCATCGACAGCCCATCGTGAAGGTTTATTAGAATTGACATGGAATTATGGTACTGAAAAGCAGGAAGATTTCAAATATCATAATGGTAACGATGAACCACAAGGTTTTGGTCACATCTGTACGTGGTTATACGAATTATCTTGATTTATGAGTGATATTAATTTTGTAATAGGTGTATCAGTTGATGATTTGGATGCAGCATGTCAGAGGTTTGATGAAATGGGAGTTAATTGGAAGAAGAGATTGACTGACGGCCCGTATGAAAAATGTGGCATTCATTCTTGATCCTGATAACTATTGGATTGAGGTTATTCAAAATGAAAAGTTAAAGGGAAGAGCTAATTGGTAAATTTTGAGTGGGATATCAACTCAATCGGGTACATCAAAAGTTTGCATGATGCAGTATTGGAAATTGCAGATATTAATCATAGTAGCAAATGAGTGCATATTTCATCATTTCAGGTGACCTTTTCTTTTACATATGGTGATGACAATTCAAATGGACATGGTTCTTGGATGGGGGCTTCTCATTGATATGTCGCACATTATGTAGTAGTATAATGCGGGGTTCAATGCGGGGTGGGGGTATACATCTATTTCATCAGATCTCATAAATTTCAATGACGAATCGGAATCTATATCCTTTATTGTCATACCATGCAAATTATCAAACCTTTCCTGTTCCTGTTTAATCTTATTGTTTTTCATTCAATTATTTCAGTTCTCTTTCATAGCAATCTTAAATAGACAAAGATTGATTCTATTCTGCAAGGCAGATTGATCAATATATAACCACCGCGGATCAGTTTATGGAAGATATCAAAACTTATTACTCAGTCTTCAAGAATCTTTCAATTCCCTTCAAATACTCAAATCAACTCAACTCAAATCCTCACAATGACACCATCAATACTACCCACTCCCAGCGAGGCCTCTGACCCCTCAAACCGTCCCAAAATCCTCATCCCAGAAAAAGTATCCATAGACGGCCTCACCCTCCTAGGTCACAAATACGAAATCCACCAACCCAAAAACCTCACCCCTACCGACCTCCTCACCCTAATCCCCCACTACTCCGCCCTAATAATCCGTTCCGAAACAAAAGTCACATCCGACATCCTCGCCGCTGGGAAAAATCTCAAAGTCGTCGCGAGAGCTGGAGTAGGTGTTGATAATATTGATGTAGAATCCGCGACTACACATGCTATTATTGTGGTTAATTCACCTAGTGGGAATATTGCTGCCGCAGCTGAACATACCATTGCGTTGTTGATGGCTGTGGCGAGGAATGTTCCTGCGGGGGATAGGTCGTTGCGGGGTGGTGGGTGGGAGAGGGGGAAATTGGTAGGTACAGAGGTCGGTGGGAAGGTTTTGGGGATTGTAGGGTTGGGGAAGGTGGGGCTTAAGGTTGCGAGGTTGGCGGTAGGGTTAGGTATGAAGGTTTGGGCTTTGGATCCTTATGCTAGTCCGGAAATTGCAGAGGCGAATGATGTATTTTTGGTGAAGGATCTGGGGGATTTATTACCCATGGTGGATTTTATGACTATTCATACCCCGCTTATTGCTAGTACGCGCCCGTTACCTGGGAAGCAGGAATTGGGAATGATGAAAAAATCGGC
>NW_001820823.1:949134-966082 GCF_000146945.2 Sclerotinia sclerotiorum 1980 UF-70
GTGATGAGGATAATGAAGAAGAAAAAGCCAGTAACGATATGGCTAAAAGAGGAGAAATTAAAAATGAAGCATTAATCTTTTTAGGGTATTGATGGTGTGGTTAGTAGGGAAGTAGAAGCGGAATTGAGAAATGAAGAGGGGATTTTTGATGTGGGGATTGTTAATTTGTGAGAGGGCGGGCGGGGATAAGGGGGGAGGGGTTTTAGTATTGAGGATAGTGAGAGATGAATGAGTAGGAGGATAAGGATTGAGGATATTGAGGGGAAAGATTTGATATTTGATAATTGATGATTGATGATTATTTATTGAGTAATTAGGAATCAGAAAGAATGAAATATAATTTAAACTAGATATGTGTTACGAGGTTTGCCGTCTAGATCACGTGGAAGTGCTCTAGGCTCTCGAAGTGGTTTATAACTAGGCGTCAAGCAGGGACTTAAGTAATGACAATAATGATATGCAATTCGTAACTAATAGTAGAGTATACTAAATGATTGAACTTGAGCACGAAGCTCTACAAATGGAAACCTATCCTTTATATAGAACTTCATACTCTATTGTATTCCTTTGGATCTCTTGGATCTACTGGATCTAGAGTTTAACTCTCTAGATCCTCTAGATCCCTCACGTGATTTTAATCAGATCATATGTCTGTGCTTGCTGAGGGTGGGGAGACTCTATGATTCAATTGCCATACAATTTTGTATGTGAATCGACTTGCTTTTCTACAGGGTCCAAGCTCATATGGACATGTTGACTGTTATTTCGTAACATTGAGGCTATATCACTGGTATTCACTTGGAAGTGAAGTCGTTACTAGATCAAGTAGAATGTAGGTAAACTAATTTATAACTAAGTTGAGCACGAAGCTCCTAAACTAGGAAACTATTCTGACTATATAATGAACGATAAAGGGAGCCTCGAGGAGCTTTCTAGCTCCTCAGGGCTCCTTATCACGTGATTCCTTTTCATCCCAGGACACTAATCCTAATAGTGAATCGTGACATAATCTAGGATCTATTATACTATTTTAACAAGTTCTTGAATTATGACCATGTAACGATACTGTACTAGAGGCAGTGACTGCCTAAGGTTTTGTCTAGTCAATAGTTATGGGTTAAGGCTTTATTACTAATATTCACTTGGAAATGAAGTCGTTACTAGATCAAATAAAATATAAGTAAACTAATTAATAACTAAGTTGAGCATAAAGCTCCTATACTATGAAACTATTATGACTCTTGTGACGGAAACCCCTGCTTTCTTCCCACCCTTATTATATAAGAAACCTCAGGTACATTAACCATGTCCACACATGATACGATTACTCGGGATTAGTATACGATTTAGGTGACCTGAGGATCAGATCCGGACAAGTACTAGGTATCAATGGTTATCGGTAAAGTAAGATCATTGGAGGGACAAATATGACTTCTTTTTGCCTAGCCATTGCGGCTAGGCCATTCATTTGTTTATATATAGAGTAGCTATCCCCATCTACAGGTGCTCTTCACCTGTAGATTCTAAGTTAAATACAATTGCTGGTCTATAAACACCCTTTTGGTCACAACTTCCAAAAAACCCGTTTTCCATTTTCTCGTCTTAGTATTGAAACTCAGTTAGTAGGATTGTGGTTAAATGAAAGATCCCGTGGATTAACCAATGTATTTTCATCGTAAATATCAGATGATTGAGGTGGGTATGATGATTGGGGTGGATATGATGATATTTGGTGACGATGATATAGAGGATTGCTCGAAGATGACGGTGCAAGTGTTGTGGCTGTAGATGATGACAGTATACTCTGATGCGAGATCGAAGGTAAATGAAACGAAGGATTTATTGCTAATGAATTATTGTAAGGACTTTGGTAAGGAGTAGTATATGATTGTGATGATATTGGATACTCATATCCTATTTCTGTTTCAGAGAAAGCTCTTTTGCGATTAAGATTCTCGGGACAATATGGAACCGCTTGTGTAATTGATTCTTGATTGCCGATTTTACCCGAATCGTCACGTAGCCAAGCAGCAAAGTGTACACCATGTTCAGAATGATAGAAATCTACCAATGTTAATAATTTCTGTTGAAACCCTCATATAAAGAAACTCTCTTACCTAAATGAGGAAGAATGCTTGTTGAAAATAAATTCTTCGAATGAGTCTTCATTCCACCGACAGCCTTTAACGTTTGAAGATAATTCGGCAAGGTATCGTTGGTAATGTTTGAATTAGAGCTCTCTCGTTGCTGTATTGGAGCGCGAAACTCATCCACTAATCTTTGGCCAGATAGATTCACACTTTCCAAAGTTAATTTGGTTGAACAGAACTCCGTGTCTTCTTTAAGCTTGCGTCCGTCGGGTCTCCAGGATACTACAACGTTGATATCAATATCAACTCCGATACTTAAACGAAGCCAGAGTCGACGCAACCTTTTTCTAGCAACTTTTTTAAGTGCACCAATATCGATATTCGTTATTGTTGATTCTAGATGAAGAGCACCTATAGTCCTACACTCGGATGCAAAATTCCAGAGACAGGTTTTAGAAGTGTAAGTTTCGGCATCTTTATTTGGAATGCATATATCGATAGGAAGTAGGTCCAAATTTTTGGCATTTATATCAATATCAAAGTAGATATCAACAGTCTGAATGCCATCTGGAACAAGGATTCCCTAGAAAGTCATTAATCAATAATCCTACTCAATCTTCCATAGATATGATTACCTCAGTCATGATCCTTTCAGCACAATTATACAATTTGGGTAATTTTGCATCCTCAGCAGGCACTTTGATATGGCGGTTAAGCTCTGTACGATGATGTTTGATCACTCGAGCCAGAGTCATGCGAGCATATCGACCTCTGACTAGTTGAGGATGATTGATCCAGTAATGCAGACCGTGAACTACCGCGTTCCTACAAGTGTTTCCAGATTAGCTTCTTTCAATCCGAAATTCCCCTTGCGTTGAATTGGTACTTACAATGACTGTCCCACCAAATGAATTACTTTTTGATCATCGTCGATGATATTCTTTCCTTTAAGCATAGCGCACAAGGTATTTACCATACCAGGCACCTCGGAATTCCCTCCCGAGATTACGACAAGGTCCAAAGGTCTAATTATTTGAGCAAGATGCTCGCCGATGCGTCGGCAAGTTTCATCAATCGGTGGTTCCATAATACAAGTCATATCCTCCCTTGTTATTGAGTTAGCAGCTGAAGATCACATTAAAGAAAGTTGACGATAAACTCACTTTGTTAATACAAATTGATCTTTTCCATACGGTACACTGAATGGATATTCTTCATCCTCAAAATCTGTTGTCCATTGTGGCTTTGATTGTAGATGGAAATGATTCACAAACGGGTTAAAGAAGGCCTGCTCTTTATCTAGAGTCATATTGATATCGAGTTTGGCACGCAAGAGATCAATGAATCGTTCATCAAATGAATCCCCTCCAATCGCAAAGCCTATAGTATCATCATCAGCATTAAATATACGGTATTGATTCTTATAATATACCTAAAGGGGCACTCAATTCGTTGATCGCAGGTGGTCCTCCATGTTTGAAGCAGATCTCCAAGGTGGTTATATCCTATTTATCATAGGTTAGTCAATCCACTTCTACTTGAAACAGATCACTCACAGTTGTACCAGCTCCAAGATCAAAAATCCCAACTGCGATGGTATAGTTCTGCTTTTTCTTAAAGAAACTCTCTTTAGTACCGCTAACAATATCCTCGATTGTTGATAGATTTGCATAAGCAACACAATCGCTTTCACCATGGATATATATATTACCAAAACAACCTGCTCTTTGAATCAATGCTCGAAAGTTCTGCACTTCCTCAATCTTGTAATACTGAGGCACTGAAAATACCCAGCCTTTTGTAGGCTGCTGCCCACCGCATTCCTTGATCGCATGCTCGATGGCGAACCTCAAGAATTCTTCTGGGATCTGCTGCACAGATCTCAGGTGGAGATCATCCGCTACATCAATCAGAGCAGCATAGGCATAACCATAGCTTTCGGGATCTGGTAGAAGGGCATTCTTCACTCCAGATACAAGTTTTTGACGACGGTGTGGTTTAATGTAACCAAATGCCACGGGTTTGGCTGGTTCATCGCCATTTGGTTCGTATATAATGTTTGTTGGCGCTTGAGAAACAAGAGATGGAGTATCTGCTTGCGCTCCAGGATAGTTTCCGATTTCTCTGCAATCTTCGCTGCCTTCGATACTACAGGCCATGCGAAGACCTCCAGTGCCTAAATCGATATAGATATACTTTACTAGGCCTTTAGTTTGTTTTATACCAGAGTTGACAATCATTGTAAAAGATTGATGTGTGAGGTTGATAGTATATCAAAGAATGAAGTAGATATTAGAAGGGGGATGCTATTTGATGTATATATCGAAATTGAATAGATTGAATTACATCTTAAGGCATCTTTGGGCATACACTATTCAGATCCTTGTATAATTTAAGATGTAAATCCACAATGCTATACAAGAATATTTATTTTGTGGAAAGTATCGATTACTATTTTGAATTTACATTTTCTGAAAGATTTCACCTATCCAATCTTCACATATCTTATTACGATACTCAGTTTGATTGAGATGAAGATTGGATAAATATTAAAGTCGATTGAAGTTAAAGAAAGAAAACCAAATATGATAGGGAACAATTAGTATTTGCATATAATGGATGAATTCTTTCATAACAGTATCTGAAGTACTGGATACACGATGAGATTATTGGAATCTGTATAATGCTGAAGTATCAACATATCAATTAAAGCTAATAAACCTATACCATACATTCTCAAGCTTCTATCACCAAAAACGTATTTTTGGCATTAATGCCCTGTCCAGCAACTAATTAAACTATCAAAACCCATTCGAATATCCTTCCAGAGATACTTGATTAATACCCAGCGATATTGTCTCCACCTTGCAATTCCTGATATTCTGAAGAAACCAGGTGATGTTTCCAACAAAATGTCAAACCCGTACTGAGGATTGGATCAGTTATTTTTGTATAGATAAGGGATACTTTCAATTATATACAATCACTTTCTTGTTGACATTACTAATCGTAATAGTACCATCACAGCTTCTACTGGTATTGGAACGTGTGTAGCTATCCTTTCCTACAAATGGTGCGGGAGGTATTGGGATTGGGAAGATAGGGAGTTCATGTGAGGTGGGTAGATATGAGGCCCTAGATAATTCTAGTGTGGGGTAGAATGATACATCCTGCGTATATTTGGATAGCAGGGAAGCAGCTGAAAACAAAAATAGCTCAGGGTGTAAGCAACCTAGTGCCAGAAAATGATAACAAGAAAGAGGAGAGAATGCGGTGAAGGATAAAATGAGGCAGATAAAAGTATAGTATTATAAGATGAGAAGAGCATACACTGGTTGTCTCATTCCACAAACTTCCTCTTATATGATGAAAGAGATACCCTCCTACAAAATACAGCTAGGTTCAATAGTGATAGGACAGATTAATCAATTCTTTCATGACCAGTAAGGAACAAATTGCCGAGATCAAATTAGTCTTATGAACAGCATCAAATGAAAACAAAGAAGTATCAAGACGAAAAGAGTGCAGAAAGCAAGCCCCGCCCTGCTTCTTTAGCGAGGCAAGCAAATGGAATCCATATTATAAGCGAGGATGTGGGATAAAATTATCGGGGCTCTAAGCCCGTTTCGGCCATTTGAATACACAGTGCTTTAGAATTCATCCTTTTGGCCTAGCGCGAAAGGTGGTATGAAGTCGATGGGGATCTTTGCACTTCCTCTTTATTCTTTCATCAAAACATCTATACATGTTTTATGTCCATAGTGTTTAATATTCATTCAATTATCAAAAGGCTTCAAACTTATAATCCAAATGATACAATCGAGGACTTGCTACACAATCCAGAAGTAAGAACTAAGAGGGTAAGCTTCTTTTTCCATTTTATTTATAGGAAATGGATTTTCTAACAAAGGAAGATATGCATTTGTTTATAAATGCCCACAGGTTTTTGTATACGATGGAAGACACTTGTTGATGGTTCAATTCAGAGCGAAAAATGTCGAAGATATCAAATCAGCAAACTGTGTTGTTGATTGTTGCATTTTGGCAAGAACGCCGGAGGAAGCAGGCTTGGAATGTAGGGTTTGATATGCGCTTTTTCGGCTACTATGGCGAGGTTAGATGCGTATGACGGGGATGTGGTCAAATTCAATGGATATCTTACTCGATGGTTGGAGGCGGGAATTCCGCTTTTGGTCAGGACGGCCCTCTTGGACAAATGGGCATGACAAATTATGGGATCATCCAGCTGGTTATATGCGGAGCTTCAATAAGGAGGCTTGGTTTTGGATCGATACGGATGGAAATCCCGGTGAAGGATGAGGATGGGGAGGTTATTTGGGGACTTTATTCAGGTATGATCTCTTTTCGGAGTACAATTGAGCTGGGTGATAGGGAAGAGCGGGAACATACATGCAAGCAAACAACCAGTGTTTTCTGTAACTATGATTGATTATTTATATATAACTCATATTTATCGCATGAGTGAAATTTTTAATTTGCACTTAGCATTAGTTACATTCAGTTCTTCAATATGGCTAAAGTTTCTTCTACCCCTCACCCTCCTCCGTCACCACCTTCACCACCACTATTAGCTTCGTCGGACTACTACTCTATTAAGTTAGATCCCGATGAGATCCAAGGGCCATTGGTAAGATGATTTAGTCTTACAATCTGACACAATAAATCTAATCTTTTCAGGAATTTCGCATGGGTCAAAGATTGGTTACTGCAACTACTGCCGATAGGATTGATCCACAACGAACTGTTTACCGTTTGAAGATTGAAAAACCATCGATTCTCGATTACATCCCAGTTCTATTTATTCAATCGATACTTAAAAGTCTTTTCAGCCTGTGCCCAAGTATTAAAACAACTTATCCCGAATGGTTTTTGCCATCAATCGTGATTGTAAAGAAGCGCAAACCTGATTGGGATAACGAATTTGAGGTTGAAAAACGTATGTATCGTCGTCTTCAGCCTCTTCAAGGAAGATTCATACCTTATTTCTATGGGGAAGCAACATACGATGGATCACCGGCATTAGTTCTATCCGAAATCATCGGCCGAAGATTATATGATCTTACGATGAAACATGGAGAGGATGATGAATTCAAAAGAAAGTTAGAAGAGGTTTACAAAGCATTAACTACACACGGAGTAACTCATGAAGATCCAAAGTTGGATAATGCTATTGATGTTGGAGATCGAGTAATGATTTTCGATTTGGAACAATGTGTAATTGAGAAAACAAATTGGGAAGGAAGCGTTAACAAAGGAAGTGTGATATATTTACTAGAGAGTCTTCAATCAAATCGTCAATACGAAGATGAGGCAAGACAAAGGGAAGAGGAAAGATTGAAAGAAAAGGCGGAGGCAAAGGCAGAAAGAAGAAGGTATAGTGGAAAAGCCCATTTGTCACTTATCTAATATATTGTTAGACTTTTGAACCTAACGTACTCAAGCTCAAGCCAACGAGGGGAGGAATAAAATTATTCGGACTGGGATAGGAGGGTTTGGATGCTTTCTTTGTTGGCTGAGAAGAGAATAAGGCAAGCTTGAGTAGTTGAGCACCAAGTTAGAGTAGAGATTGCAAAAAAAGGGATGGCCAACCAAGAAGAATAGGTTGTAGTAGAGGTTGAAATCGTACTCATTCACGTTATACCATTTAAAAATCCCCCCTCAGTTAGAAATTCCATTAAAAAGTTGCTTCTATGTTGTGATTACTTTTTGAGTTTTGTAGAATACTGTACCTGAATCGCTGCTTGTGTCCTGTGCGGGAGGGTGTTATAAATTTTCTTCCAAGAACAATCGTCCTTTTTCATCCTTACTATCGTCTCGTGCTCATCTGCTTCCCACCGAACGCGCTTTTCTTTAGGTCCTATTGGACGTACTTCGGAATATAGAATACTGCAAGAGCTCTGGGTTTGCGCAAATGTATTAGCATCTAATGCTTCCGCAATAACAGGCAGGTGCAGATGCTCCGGTACATGTTGTAACTGAAATTCGAGAGTGTATATGGTATCGTTCCCAATTATGGTACGTTTTAGGAAACCTTGAAACGGCCATTCTCGATACTCGGTAGTGGTTGCCGGCTCTGCATATGTGGGGTTTATAGGGGATGATGGTGAATAGCAGTGATTACCATCGCTGGTTGTTCGTGAATGCCCACCAAAGTTCAATGTGGAGGAGTCAATCATGGTAGATGGAGCAGTGGAGGATGGACCGATGAGTACCAGGAATCTTTGTCGATGTCATCGGCAATTTCTCTGATGGTGAGTTGTCTTTTTGTTCGAGGGATAGAAGCTAGATGGCGACGATGTCGGATGAGCATGAAAGCTATGACTAGGAGGAGGGTTAGGCCGAGGGTTATACTAATTGCGATGGTGATTTTGTTTGTGTTTGTGAGGGAGTTGGTTTGATTTGTTTCTGATGGGGTGTTTATTGTTGAACTTGAAGATGAGGTTGCCTCCCCTTTCGTCGCCGTTGGGTTTGATGTTCCGGTTGTTGAACTGGTTTTGTTTGAGTCGTTGGAGCTAGATTGGTTTTTGTTTGAGTTGCTTGTACTGTTCGAAGAGCCCGAAGCAAATTGACCGAGTGTGAACGTGGGACTATTCACAGATTGAGTATTGTCTGGAGAAACCCAATATATTTTATAAACTCCTGCTTGAAGCGAATTATCAGGTCCAAGGTAATGAATTTCCCGTTGTTACAACTGTCATTCCTACTGTCAGTTTCTCCTACGAACGTCTTAATATCTGTCGACCTAAAACACCTGTTGGGTTTCTTGAGACTAGAAAGAGCATCAGATTGAATTGACTGATTTTCTAGCTGAGCAGTTAAGCTGCGAGTATATATTCAAAAAATGAAGGAATAGGTTGGGTATTCGGCCTTCGGAATTAAAGTGCTTTGAAATCAAAATATTGAAAGCAAACAAACAGTATACCAAAAAGGAAAGAATGAATTAAAAGTTGAGTTTTGTTTGCTCCTTATATGCATATGTACTATATATGCATATGCTGCCAAGATCCCAGGAGGTCAACAACACCCCTCCTATGGATTCTGCACTGGCAAGTGGAATACTTTCATTGTAATATTGGATTGGAACTAAATGAAGATTTACAGAACCAGTTGAATCAATCCAGGTGATTGTAAACTGTTGTCCTAACACAGGATTGAAGGCATTGTTCGTGAAACGAAATGAATGGACTAAACTCGCAAACGCAAGCAAAATTAATTGCAAATAAACATTTTGAAGTACCCGCATAGCAAGTACTACACTTCGAAGGACAGTAAGAAAGCAAAAGAGTGATGACAACAAAGTGTGAAGAGTACTTAACTTGTTAAACTTACTTGAATTGCTTATATTTGTTCAAGTATTTTGGATTTTCGGCAGCAAGGCCAATTCAGCGTAGTATTTTGGAGCCACTCATGGCGGTGCATAAGAGGAGGATCCTTTTATGATCATACCATACTAGATGCAATGGAGCTATGTGTTACGAGGGTAACCGTCTGGATCACGTGGAAGTGCTCTAGGCTCTCGAGATAGGTTTATAACTAGGCGTCAAGCAGGGACTTAAGTAACAACAGTAATGATATGCTATTCGTAACTAATAGTAGAGTATACTAAATGATTGATCCTGAGCACGAATCTCTACAAAGGAAATCCATCTTCATTATATAGACCTTCATGCTATCCATCCCAGGGCTCTCAGTTGTCCCAGTCCTTCTGCGACTACTGATCCCACTGAGATACTCACGTGACCCTACCTATCACATGATGTTATAACGTGATCATGTTACATCCGATGTAACATTTCCTTCAATCATCTACCTGTTTTCCTTCAATCATCCCTCCTATTTCCTTCAATCATCCACCTGTTTTTCCTCAATCGTGCACCTGTTCTCCTCCAATCGTTCCGTTCAAGCATCTCCCTCGGTAAAACAGGTGGATCCAACATCCACCTTGGTTTGGCGACATTAGTTGGCAAATATTCATGAATGATATCGCTATCTTTCACATCGAAAATGCTTTCTAATTCGATAAAATTCCGTTTCTGAATCGAAATTCCATCTCTTATCAAAATTTCAGTATACGTCTTTGCATACTTACTTCTTCGTTTTCTGAATGCCACATAAGATTCCTAAATGCAATATCTCCATGAAATATCCCTTTGCTCCCAATAACTTCTAAAACCTTTTTGAATTTCTTATACATAAGATCGTTTTTGGCATCAGTATCTTCTAAACATCGAAATCCTTCAAGAAATTCAAGTGCAATTCCTTGATATATTATCTCCTCATCTTCATCCTTCCAATAGATTTCCCCAAAGCATTTAGGAATATAAACACCTTGTAAAGATAAAAGATGCTCATAAAGATCAAGTTCATCTTTATTATCCCCAAACTCCTTGGCAATAAATATCTTAGGAAATTTCGAATCGTTATCGTTATCGGAATCTTGATATTGATCTTTGATTGAAGGATATCGACAGATGAATATGCGATTGTTTCCACGTAGATTGATTTGCTGAGCAGTAACTTTTATAGTAACAGTCTTTGAATTCGAAATATCGAGATTCGTTTGCTGATCGTCGTACGTTCCAAGGAGTTGGGACTTGTAGTCTGCTGCAAGAAATTGAACTTGTAGAACTTTATGCTGCTCGTTTGCATCTTCGCTCATTTTGCTGAACGTTTCACGTCTAACGTAGACAGATGGAAAATGTGGTGGTGGTGGTGGTGGTGTAGGAGGTGATGGTGGCAGATCAGAAGTTTTCATCATGACCATCATTAATTATTCTACAGTTCAAATATAAGAAGAGTAGGTGAGCTTGAGAAGGAGGAGAAATCTTAAGCTGGTAGAATTTGTACAAATAGAAGTAAAGTAGTACAAGAAACAATAGTCAATGGGAACATACATAGGATAACTAAATAAACCAATTATAAACTTTGTTCTTTTATTCTTTTCAATTCGCTGGGATTCTTAATATATCATTCCGGTTTTATTTTTGAATTTCATTTTTGTTCATCATGAGTTGTAGAGTGGTTTCAAGAGTTGGTTTCGAGGTTGTGACAGCTCTGGTAAGAACCCTTAACTGCAAAATGTATTTGGATGGAGAGTACGTGAGATAGGATTCAATGTGGTTTGTGGTTTGTGGCTTGTGACTTGTGGCTTATGGTTTGTGGATAAGATGCTCACTTGTCTGGGCCCACGAGACTGAATCGAGGATGAGAAGAAACGGCTTTTGGAAGAAGGAGTAGACTGCGGTTTTCTGAAGTTGTAAGGCGCCGGAGGTGTAAGCGCCAAGTGGCTTAGCCAACGGCCAAGACTGCATAAATCAGCGGCCAAACCTGTGGGATTCAGCAGTCCAAACCGCCTTACTTAGACATAAAGTATTATATTTGCCAATGAAAATCACGGGTAACTCTTGAGTTTAATGTGATGGAGATGGTAAAGTTCTACGAATGCTATGGTTTGGGTCGGTATCTTTGAATGCTATGAATGAATCCACCTTGTGCATACTTGCATCCCTTCACCCACGCCTGCCAATGGATCCAAAAGCCGAGAGATCCTTTTGGAATTGTCAATACCTTGCTCAAAAGGTCCATCTGCTTAATCAGAACCTAGAACAGTTTTTTCTTCTCCAATGCTCACTGATGGCATAAACCCACTCCTTTATAAATTTATATAAGAATAACAAACCAAGCCAAAGAACCAAAATTGCCACTACAGAAAGACAAATGATACTAAACCATTGGCAAAACTGCTCAAAAGATTTCCACTGCTTAGTCACATCAAAGTTAATCGCCATAGAAACCTGCATCGCACTCAGCACCACTGAAACTATCGCAAATACAAAAAGTAAAGGCCCATAGAACGAAGCGAAATAGTCGGAGTATTGTATACGAACACGGTGGAAGCTGAACTTCTTTAAGAAGATTTTCGAATACAGATTGAGTCTTGTGAGTCGAATCTCGCCATAAGCATATCGTCCAGAAACGTCGATATCAGGAAGGTTTTCCAAAGATGCGATAAAATCGCAGAATTTTAGAAAGGTAATATCAGGAGGGATTAATTGAAGTTTATCATCGATAGCTATACGAAAATCGGATTCATATTTGATGAGATAGATGTATGTTCTGAGATATCCTAGAACTGCTTTCTGAAGAGTAATCTGCTCTGGTGAAGAGTGGCGATTGATGCAAAGATAGGCCTCCCAAAAATAGTGGGATAAAAGGTATTTTGGGAGTGGTTTGATAAATATGCGGTCGTGATACCACACTAAATGCAGTCGTGGATCTTCAGTGATAACGATATCGCGACCTTTGACCTTTTGGCGATGTAGTGGAGAGATGCTTTTACTGTCATGCTTTGACATCATCCATAGATATGGAGAGATACTCTCTAGGTCTTTTAGAAGAAACTCTTGTTTGAGAAAATCA
The DNA here is from genome assembly GCF_000146945.2 of Sclerotinia sclerotiorum 1980 UF-70. Classification (NCBI taxonomy): domain Eukaryota; kingdom Fungi; phylum Ascomycota; class Leotiomycetes; order Helotiales; family Sclerotiniaceae; genus Sclerotinia; species Sclerotinia sclerotiorum. Next base: position 961,665 of record NW_001820823.1, read on the forward strand.
TCAACTTTTGCATACTGATTTATATAGATGCGTGGTTGACCTGGTAGGCGTATTGTTGATATTGCAGGCGCTGTTGGACTTGCTATAATGTCAAGCTCATCGTTGAGCTGATCAGCTTTCGCAAATGGTGGTTCTTGCATTGAAATGATCAAGGGTTGTTTGTTTTGGAAAATACAGATTATTATAAGAGGAAACGATCGATTCATTTGGATTAATACATTACTTAAATAAAATCCAAGAAGTGGTACGAGACGAGGTAGTATTGGAAGAACCACTCGTTGTAATACGTGGAATATACAAGTACCGCTGAATAGTCTCAGATGAAAGTTTACATGCATCGAAAGGCTATCTTCTTGCCAGCCCATACATGAGAATTCAACATAAACTGTAAGGCTACCCCTTCACACCCAACCAATTTCTGCTCAGTCACGGCGCTTCTGAGGATAAGAGTATTTTGATATTTTTTACCCGTGGCCAATTATCTCTATTCCCCCCCCACCACGATGATGAAGCTTGTTAAAGGCATACCTAGGCAAGATTTTGAATAGTTTTATCAAAACAAATCCACTCCCTCCCTCATTCCTTCACCAACTCATGCAATCAATAATCCTTTTTTTTCAAAACGACAACTAACAATAATGGATATCAAACTAACAAAAGAGCTTTTATATGCAATGGCTCTTATCATTGTCGCTAATATCTATTTCGCATTTACTATGGCATCAACTGCGAAAACCACGAAGAACAAAGAAGTCTGGAAGCCAAGGAGACCACAAAGATAAATCCGCGACCGAAAAAGCTCAAATGTTTTCGCATTCAAGGAATACCGATCGGAAAAACGAAAGAATCTTTGGAAAAAGAGCTTAGAGACAGTTTACCAATGTATAAATCCGATTGCTATCTGACGTTAGCAAATTCATCTTCCTCCAAGTCGATGGCAACGCTTAATTCATTTGAAAATCCGGGGAAATTTTTGCCAACGTATTATACCGTCGATGACAATTTCCTTGGAATCACTCCTCTTTTTGAAGGCGATAACGCATCCGTTGAGTAAGTTAAATATATATTGATATCAGGAGCAATAGTAATTAATATATAATAGCATCATTTCTATCCCAGGTCTAGGTAGCCATCCAATCGGCTCGTTCAAAGGAAAAGATGGTGTCTGGATTCGCGAGTTTCTTCCTGAAGATTTACCATCTGCTCGGATTCTGGCTTATGGATACGATACATCAATTCTGGATAGAAATGCAAAACTGTCTATTTCTGATCTAGCAAAAGCATTTCTCAGTTCGATCAGAGCGTTTCGCTCAGCCACTAAGGTTATAATCACAATTACATATATACATTTTTTATGCTAATAATGAATCTGTAGACAAGCCAAAGACCCATTATTTTCGTAGCTCATAGCCTTGGAGGTTTGCTAGTCAAAGAAGTTCGTCTTCTATATTCCGCATTGAAGCCTTGCAAACTAATAAATGGACTCTAGGCATTATATATAGCTCTGATGGGCAGTGAGAACCCCGAAAACCGTGATTTTTCAAATCATCTTACGGTTTAATGTTCTTTGGGGTTCCTAACTTAGGGCTTAACAACAAATCCCTCATGCAGATTGTAGCCGGAGGACTTAACGAACAAATGATTAAGGATCTCCAAGTGAATGACGAAGATCATGAACCAACTCAGTTCTTAAGCACGATTAAACAGAAATTTAAACAATGCTGCAGGGAAGGTCAGTTTCAGATAAGATCTTATTACGAGTTGAGGGAGACTCAGATGGTTAGAAAGGTATGTTTAAAGTCTCCCTTGATGCAAGACAATTCCTGATGTCTTTTGATAGTTGGACAATGGATTGTTGGTGAAGGATGGACCGCTTTGCTACATGGTTTCGAAGAATTCGGCTTGTCAAATCGGCTTCAATGACAACTTTTGCTACGAAGAGGGACTCCTTAGAGATCATTCAGATCTGGTCAAATTCTCTAATCAGTATGATGATGATTACAAGCGAGTACTTGATTCATTAAAAGGGCTTGTTGATAAAGCGCCTAATATTGCTGAAGCAAGGTTTGCTTCAATTAAAAGTATGTGATTCTTAGATCATATATTATTAGGCTATCAAATCTAATTTTCCAAGACCTCTCTGCAGATGAAAAGTGCCATTGGGATGACCTAAATGATCCTCCTTATACAAGTTTCAAGGAGTCAAATAAAGTACAAACAGCAGTTAAGGGAACTCTACAATGGTTGATCGATGATCAACCATTGCAAGATAAAAGCCGCACTGATGGTCTTCAAGCAAAAGACTTTATTGAATGGCGGGACTCTGAGAAATCAAACTTTTTGTTGGTGATCGGAACACCTGGCCAGGGAAAGTCTGTGCTATCTAATTTCGTGGTGGATCATCTCAAAGACCGGATTGACCAACAAAGCTCTAATAGTAAAATTATCTACTATTTTTGCAATATCAAAAACGAAGAAAGGTTTCGAACAGCATCAGCCATTTTTCGGTCTCTCATTGTTCAACTTTGCGAAGATCAAAGATTATACCAAAGGCTTCCACAAAATTTAAAGGATACACCCAAACAATTCGCCACAGAATCGTTTGCTAAACTTGGGAATATTTTTCATGATATGATCACAAAAAACCCATACGATCGTGTTTACTGCATCATTGATGGACTTGATGTATATAGTACAGATATCGAAGATCTACTTCAATATTTGGATAAACACTTCGCTCCAGAGGAACGCAACATTAATAGAAAGCCTCTTTTTCAACTGTTTTGTACAAGCAGACCAGAATGGGTAACAAGCATTAAATTCTCACACAAGAAGATACTTCGCGCTTCTACAGAAGACTTAACGCTCTTCATCAACTTTGAGTTGTCCTTATTCGAAGAAGAAGATGGATTTAGAGATGATATGAAGAAAATCATTACTAAGGCTGCACAAGCAGAAGAGAAAAGAACATTCCTTTGGATAAGTATAGTTCTCCGCGAGCTCCGAAAAATTCCATCACCATCTATCGATGAGATTGAGAACAAAATAAAACAGATTCCATTAGAGCTCGACGCTTTGTACAAGAATCTTGTTCAGAAATTGTTAACAACCCCAAAATACGGGGTAATATTAGCTTGGATAACATATGCAGTACGTCCACTACATTTTCGGGAACTGGAAGATGCTCTTGCTGTTAGTATGGCGAAAGGCGCGAGAAGTTTAAAAGATTGCGAAAAACAAAGAATCGTTTTAAATTCTAAAGTTATTCAAACAAATCTAGGCAGCTTGATAGATGTCATTGGCCCGAACCCTTTTCTAATCCATCAAACATTACGAGATTTTCTGAAAAGATCGGGCATATTGGAAAAAGCAGAGATATTGGATCAATTTAAACGACCGGGAATTCTCCTCGCCAATACCTGTATATCTTATCTGCATTTTGAGGATATTGTGGAATCAAGAACAGGAGATGAGGACGACTTCCTTTCCTACGCCGCAAACTACTGGTATGAACATATTAATACATTAGAAGAAGCGCAAGACAATATAGAACAACTGGAATCTGTGTTAAATGCAAAAGGTCAGGCGCTCTGGGTGAGTAGAAACATAAATAATTATTTGCGATACGAAACGATACCGATATCGATTTGGACTATTGCAATTGTAATTGATAAGGAATGGCTAGCAAAAGTCCTCACAAGTATGATCCCCAATAGATTAACAGAAGAGTTAGGTGATAGTTATATTGTTCCTGCTGCTAAGTCAAGCATAAACGTATTTCGAGAATTGCTAAATTGGCCATATTCAGAGAGAGTATTAATTACGGAAGAGGTGGTGAAGGCAGCAGCGGGGAATTGGAGGAGTGGAGGAGAGGTGATGATGCTTTTGCTTGAGAAACGAGGGGCAGATGTGGTCATTACGGAAGAGGTGGTGAAGGCAGCAGCTGAGAATGAATGGAGTGGAAAGGAGGTGATGATGCTTTTGCTTGATAAACGAGGGGCAGATGTGGTCATTACGGAAGAGGTGGTGAAGGCAGCAGCTGAGAATGAAGATAGTGGAAAGGAGGTGATGATGCTTTTGCTTGATAAACGAGGGGCAGATGTGGTCATTACGGAAGAGGTGGTGAAGGCAGCAGCGGGGAATTGGAGTGGAAAGGAGGTGATGATGCTTTTACTTGAGAAACGAGGGGCAGATATGGTAATTACGGAAGAGGTGATGAAGGCAGCAGCGGGGAATTGGAGGAGTGGAAAGGAGGTGATGATGCTTTTACTTGAGAAACGAGGGGCAGATATGGTAATCACTGAAGAGATGGTGGTGATGATAGCAGGTCAATGTGAAAAAGAGGTGATGATGCTTTTGCTTGAGAAACGAGGGGCAGATATGGTAATCACTGAAGAGATGGTGGTGATGATAGCAGG
>NW_001820823.1:967929-969103 GCF_000146945.2 Sclerotinia sclerotiorum 1980 UF-70
TAACAGACTTTGTGCACATTTGATCCCGATCAGGACCTTAATCCCATACTAAATCGATCAAATCGTATCTTGTAAGCACACAATCGGTTATTGTAAGATCCGTGGTTGTAACAAAGAGGTCTCTAAGGGATGCGATGATTCAACACCTGTACGTGGTGCATCCTACGAACCTGTAATTTTGCTTACAGAGCCAAGATTGAATCAGGCTGAAGCTGGGCAAAGGTCGTGCTTTAAAAAGGAGCGGTACTGGGAGTGAAGGTATCGTGAATTTGGCCCGGAACAGAGGACTATCAGTCGAACGGAGATGAAAACTACCCGACAATCAACGAAACAACGACGGATTTCGAAGCGGAACCACCTTTACGAATCTGCAGTGGGATGCAGAGCCTGAGAATTGCTTTAAGGAGCATTTCAAAGCGGACTGCCTTTACGAATCTGTGTGGGAGCAGAGCCTGAGAAGGAAAGCGTTGTGCCGGTGATTGACAGGACACCTCTGGGGCGCTAGCGTGCAGAATTTTCACAACCCAACAATGCGTACAATCTGCGGGTATACCGGATTGGAAGTTTACAGGTGGTTAAGGGGAGTAATCGAGAATGTATAAAGGTTGTGGTAGAGTCTTATTGAGGCCAACGGAGGTATGGGTGGATTAGGGATGGAGGGACGCTTTTGGCACTTTGCTCTACGAATGTACAAGAGCGGTATCATGGCGGCAGAGGAACTCTCGAACGAGGGGGATGCTTTTAGCAAGATTCACTCTTCTGCGAAGCATTCGGCAGACATCACAGCAGCGGATGAGCTCTAGCAGAAGCTACCTTATGAGACACATATCCGATACGTTCTCAACCCTCCGCATTATCGATTACAAACTATACATTGGGGGAATGGATTTTGCAGGCTGTGCTTTGGTTAGTGAGCTGGAAACGTTGTATTTTTAGTTGCCTGGCTAGGGGTTAAGACACAGCAAAGCTTTGCAAGATACGGTCGGCCTTGTTGTGCAGGAGAGATCCGGCAAGGTAACGCGAAACGGTGCACAAGCCGCGGGGCGTAGCGTATAATGGCAGCGACAGTGACACTGTCTATACGGCTCGAGAGGACGGATGCGCGTATCGTCTACATTAGGGTACAGCAGCTGGCAATGGAGATACTGGGTAGGCTTAGGGAGCAACAGGGATA
>NW_001820823.1:970943-1042578 GCF_000146945.2 Sclerotinia sclerotiorum 1980 UF-70
CCTTCCTCTGTGGGGACTTCAACCTCCCACACCGGAACTGGCAACCTAGCTATACAGGAAACCTCTCTCCTGCCTCTATCCCCTTCAACAAATGGCTCGAAGAACACCAATTAGTATTCTCATCCGAGCTAGATAAACCTACCCACTCTATAGGCAATGTTCTGGATCTGGCCTTTTGCTCCCACACACTACATCAACAAGGCCTCAATACCCGTGTCGCCTATCACCTTGATGTCACCTCGGACCACACTCCCCTCCTTACAAATATCCCATGGATATCCAATACAACGAATACTTTGAAACAGCTTCGTCCTAAAAGCCTCGATCCTATCCTTTTCAAATCCCTCTTAAAAACCAATCTCACAACCCTGAATGCCCCACCTCGAAGCGAAGCAGAACTAGACCAGTTCACCGATGACCTTGTAGACGCCATCCACAAAGCTTATTGTGGCTCTGCCAAAAGAACTACAGGCCAAAACAAAGGCCAACCCTGGTGGAACGATGAATGCAGCAATGCACGCATACAATACCACCGAAATCAGATTGACAAACAACTCTTCAGACAAACCATCCGAAAAGCTAAAAGATCCTTCTACCGCACAAAGATAGACCAGGCCCAACATGCCAAGGACATCTTCGCCATATCTAAATGGCATAAAACCACAGGCTCTTTCCATTCCCCCCCTCTCAAGGACCCCCTTCACCCCAACCGACCCCTTGCAACCGGGACCCCGGAAAAACGAACCATCTTAATAAACAATCTCCTCAAAAGAGATACAGAAGTTGGAGACATCCCTATAGATTGCCCAACTGTCCCTACCAAACAACTCCCTCCCCCAATCATCAATGCTCAAGCGATACAGAACGCAGTCTTGTTGGCAGGCAATACAGCCCCTGGGGCAGACGAACTCCCTACAGCAATCCTCAAAGAAGCCTGGTCTCTGATCGAGCCATTCGTCTCCCAACTTTACTACAGCTGTCTCCACCTCGGATATCACCCGAAATCCTTCCGCAGTGCGATCCTTGCAATCATCCCCAAACCCAATAAGGCCGACCTCTCCTCTCCCAGATCATACAGACCCATCGCCCTACTCTCAGTCCTCGGCAAAGGACTCGAACGATTAATTGCCCGGCAAATGTCCTGGACCTCGATCTCCCATAAAGTCCTTTCCACACACCAATTCGGAGCCCTGCCTCTCAGATCCTCAGTAGACCTCACCACCTGCCTTACCCACGATGTCGAACATGCACTTAACTTAAACGGCTCGGCCTCGTTGCTCACTCTCGATATCAAAGGAGCCTTCGACGCTGTCCTCCCCGGGCGCCTGATCCGGAGGCTCCGGGAACAAGGCTGGGCCCCTAACCTCACCAAATGGTTATCCTCCTTCGTAACCCGAAGAACCATCCAAGTTCGCCTAGATGGAACCACAGGCCCCAAAACAAACATTGAATGCGGGCTCCCACAAGGCTCCCCTATATCACCCATTCTCTTTATGTTATACATCGCCCCTATCTTCAAAATGGGGAAGGACACAATCAAATTCGGCTACGCAGACGATGTAGCTATACTAGCAGCCTCGAACTCTCTGGATGATAATGTCACCGAACTCAACGCTACCACACTGGAGATCCTAACCTGGGGCGCCTCAGAAGGCATCACCTTTGATCCCGGCAAATCAGAACTCATCCACTTCTCAAAACGCAGGACTGAACAGAACCCAGATACTACCCCTACAATTACTATGGGAGATCTAACAATCAAAGAACTTGCCAATGGAAAGCCCTATATTAGATGGCTCGGAATCCTCTTCGACAAAAAGTTATCCTTCAAATGGCATACGAAAGAACTAGCTACGAAAGCTATTGTAATAGCCAGAGCTCTTAAATCCCTGGGTAACTCTATAAGAGGAGCCCCTCCCAGACTACTACGGCAAGCCGCTGAAGCATGTGTCCTCAAACGTGCATACTTTGGAGCAGAAACCTGGTGGACAGGTAGAACACAATTCGGAATAAACCACCCTACTAAGGTGGAGGGCCATATCAACCAGTTAAGTAAGGTTACCTTAGAGTGTGCCAGAGCAATCCTGCCAGTATGGAGGACAACCAACATAGCAATACTGCACCGTGAATCAGGACTCCGCCCGCCTGAAATTGAACTGGACGACCTAGCTCGCGCTTCAACAGTTAGAACCAGAAGACTGGACCCCTACCACCCTCTCGCCTGGAGAGCTAAATGGATCCAAGAGGACCCCGGCTCTTTCAAGACCCGTTTCGCCTGCCGTATCCTATCTCTTCCGCCCTCGGAACAGATCGATCCCCTATCAGCCCCTAAATGGCTAGAATATGAATCAAGAGCAGAAATAATGAAGCGTATTCACAGCCCCAATGGCCGTACCAAACAGGAAGCAGCTACTGAATTCAACGATTTCTATGACCTACTCCCTCGCGAAGATATCGTTATCTTCTCTGACGGGTCTAAACTTGCAAACGGCAACACTGGTGGCGGTTTCGTAGGGTACCAAGACAACCACAAATTCTGCGAAGGGAGCCTTCCACTAGGAAGAATGAAGGAAGTAAGACTCCTCTCCAAATCTACCGGATCCTCCCAGGACACCTTCTCGGCTTTCCGCCAACTAGCCTCAACCTGGCACAATGGCACAGTCCATATCCGATGGGTCCCTGGTCATAAAGACGTAGCAGGAAACGAAGCGGCTGACAAAGCGGCCAAGGCAGGGGCAGCCCTCCCTCAACCCACAGGGGCCTACTCATATGCAGGACTCAGAAGAGTGACCAAAGGACTCAGGCAAAAAGCAATGAATCAGCTGTGGTCAACAGTGATCCCAACAACCTACAGAGACCTCGAGATCTTTACCTCACCAAGGAACCCAAAAGAACTCTCTCTCCCTAGACCCTTCCTAGGTCGCCTAATAGCTATCCGCTCAGGCCATGGAGACTTCGCATCGTACCACGAACGTTTCCTACATCAAGACGCACAACTGCTTTGCAGATGTGGAGCCCGTAAATCCCCAGTACACTTCTTCTTCTGCAGTATCGCCAAAAGAAACCACCCCCGGCCTAAAGGGAAACCTGCCGATATTCTTCCGTTCCTCTGCGGTACCTACGAAGGTGCTGAGGTATTAGCAAACTGGACGAAAGCGAACGGATTCTATACCAACATATGTCCCCTCCACCTCCCTCCCCCCCAATCTTAAAGGGCCCCATTCACTCGCTGTGAGACCCCAGGTCGCAGAGCTACCCTAACAGACAATCAAAATTGACCATAAAACCTGTATTTCCTTTGTAAGAGAAAAAAAAAAAAAAAAAGCTTATATAATCAATTGTGGAGGCGCTAAGAAGGTCATGGGGTTTTAGGCGGACCGGCTGCAGCTCGGCAGAATTCATACTAAGTAATCCCTCCACCAATAGGAAGGATTAATTTCTCATCAAGATCACGGCAGCTATGGGAATGCGCTCAGGAATCACTACACTCTGTAGAAATAGTATGTATATAACTATTAGAAACCCAGGAGTAACTCCCTGGCGGCCTTTGCCCCAAGAGGGGATGTCATGAGAATGGGGGGGCTTCGCCCCCTCGGCCTCTGGCCGTTAAATAATAACACACACACACACAAAGAGGTCTCTAAACGTACAATATTACTACTACTATTACTGTCATTACTAGATATTATAATTCACTCAATTATATAAAGAATAAGTATTTTAGACCTTCAGCGAATCTATTGTTGTTTTTCACCTATAAAGCATAAGAAAAAACTCATTGAATATAAGCTACAAAAAAATAGGGATTAAACTAGATAACCCAATCTTTAAACCTGTTACTGATGGAACCGGCCAAGAACACAATTGTTAATCATTATATATTATTTCCTGGTGCGCCCCGACTCCCCAATGATCCTGCCATACTCCGTAATAAAACAATCCATAGCACAAAACATAAAATAATTAGAGATAAGCCCTAGATCCTGACGTCGATCTTTTGCGTGATGATCTAAACTCAGGTATGTCCCTCATGTAAGATCTTGAGTTTGAGCTCGATTCGGATTTTATTCGAGGGGTTCGTCTGGAGCTTGAGTCGATATTTTCATTCGTATATTTCCTGAGTCTTGCACCCCGTTCCAACCCTTCTTCATCATCATATGTAAGGTCGAATGCACGCCGAAAGCTCTGCCCGCGGTCTAGAGCAAGATTTGTGCGTTTGGAAACTCCGGCATATTGTGCGGTAACAGATGGTGGAGGTGAGCTCATAGGTGGAGATGAGGTGGCGACGGGTAACGATGAGGTGCGGGGGGTAAGGATGAAGTTGCCGGTTGTGCGGTGGAAGGTGGGGGAGTATATTGTATAGCCCGGGTAAGACCTGTCGCCATAACTTCCTTGTGTGTCCTGTAATCACCAGGACCTGTCGTAATAACATTCTGAGTACATCGTTAGCACATATGCTTTGTTTTGTACTATATAAAATGGGGAATAGAGCGCACATCAATAGCAGAGAGTATAGGCAAAGAAGAAGACTCCTCAGAACTGTAAATACATGTTTGCTCATCGTTTTGGACTACCACCCAGACTCTAGTACCTGGGCACAACACAGCCAACTCATCACCTTTCTTCATGACATGCCCTCCTTCGTCTACGTTCATCACCAACAATTGGTGCAAGCTTCCTGGTATATTTGACCATCCTGGAGATGTAATGAAATTTTGGTATGATGATCTGAGAGAAGTGAAGCTGCAAAACTGATCTCGAAAGTTAAAAACTTGACTTTCAGTTAATCGAAAAACCGTTCGACTTTTTAAAAAGTATTAAAAGTTGGTCATATTGAATAAAAATAGTTCTTGAAGCCGCGCGCGTAGATGCGGGCGTTGATGCGGGCGCTTATGCAGCCTGTCATTTGTTCCTGAAAGCGAAAGCCGAACATCAGATGACGGGAGTTAGTTGAATGGGCATCATGAATACATGGGCTACTACTACATCTATGCTTCCAGGTTCTCAATAGTAAGTACATTTTTTTAAAAACAATACGCATTTCATTTCCCTAAAAACTTATCCAAACCATCATCTAAATCATCATCTAAACTATCATCATAATATCCTTTTGTGGAGTTATGAACTTGACGCAGTGGTACGCAATCTCTTTAGCAGCAATTGCAGTCCTCCTGATCCTTTACCGAGTTGGCTCCGTTAGTTCCGCCTTTCTTATAACACGGTTCCAGGTTCTAATATTGAGGCATCTGGTTTATCTATTATTTGTTCAATGGAGATATTGGACTGATATTACAAGATTGCAAGGCTTTCTTGTAGGAGGATATCTAGATATCAACGGCTTTTGTATGGGTCTTGGGGTAAAGATCATGTCCGATATTACTTCTCGAGCAGGAATTATGACCTTGGTGAACCTTATACCGCTGTTCTTGAGTGGGCGGACCAATACATTGGCCAATTTCATTGATATTTCTATTCATTCTTATTATATAGTATATCACTGGATTGATCGAGTTATGATTATTCAAAGCCTTTTGCATATCGCATATATTTTAGCTACTGGCCAGTTATGGACCTTCAACTCATCTCAAATTTTTGGAATTTCAGTAAGTAAAATTAAGTCATACTTGGTTCACTTTTATTATAGATATAGGCTGTATCAGCGTTGTTGCTCTTACTCATTATTATTTTTGCGGAGATTGATATTTGAGGTATTCCTCAAAATTCACTTTGTTAGCGTTTATTGTGGTTGTTGCCCCACTGGAATATATACCGCACCTTGGGTTGACTCGAAGCATATTCCCGATAATTATATTGTCCTTGTAATCCTTCGATACTATAATACAGTGGGGAAAGATAATTTACTATAACATTGATGGTGTTGGTCATTCCTTAACATCACAGGCCGATATTTTCCATTTCTATAATGACTCGGAAACGAGGACCGTCAGTGCAATAAGATTGACAGTCCTTAACCTTCACGGTATCAAAGTATTTGAAATGAATATAGCTTAGTAGAATAGGATCGGTCATTACTTTTCCTATTAATCTTTGTTCCTATATCGCTTGTATTTAATCTTTTCCAATATCATCTACATCTATAGTCTCATTCAGCTGCTCCTGCCTCTAAATCTGTATCTTTATCAACAACTGAAAATTTCGGTTTTGGACTGTCAAACTGGGATAAGGATTGTGTAATATGATGGCAGTTAATAGCTATTCCATTTTGATGATTTACGACATTCCAAGCGGGCCGAAATCATGGATCAAACACCGTAAACTGCCGTTGATACTGTATATACCAAATCTTGAATTGTAATAGATACCTGTTGACCTCCTGGGATCTTGGCAGCATATGCATATATATTGCATGATGCATATAAGGAGCAAACAAAACTCAACTTTTAATTCATTCTTTCCTTTTTGGTATACTGTTTGTTTGCTTTCAATATTTTGATTTCAAAGCACTTTAATTCCGAAGGCTGAATACCTAACCTTATTCCTTCATTTTTTTGAATATATACTCGCAGCTTAACTGCCTAGCTAGAGAATCAATCAATTCAATCTGATGCTCTTTCTAGTCTCAATAAACCCAATAATAAGAATGAAATCCGAGAACTGGACAGCCATCCTCAATACTAACAATATTCATCAACCATCGTCAACACATTCAAGAAATTACCCTTGGAAAATCAGCTCGAAGATCGGAATTCCAGGAAACACCAAAAGAAGTATCATTAGTGCTCTATTCCAACTCAAAATTGGACACGGATATTTCAAATCTTATCTTAAACGATTCGGAATCTCCACTAATGACAATTGTAGATGCGGGGAATGGGAATCTCCTGATCATCTTCTGCTCAATTGTTCCATATACAATACAGCAAGAAGATTGCTCAAAAAGGACAATCCCAATCCCCAACTCACTATGAAACATCTACTTCATACGAAGACAGGAATCACCAAAACTCTCGAATTTATCGAAGCCACGCGGATAGCCACTAGATCATGGCATCTCAATAGAATAGAGGAAGAGATAGGAGAACAAGATGAAAGAGAAAGGGTAACCTGAAGAGCCGAAGGGTTAGTGTGTGAACGAAGTGAATGACTTCAATTCAATTACTACTGTAATAAAGAACTAGGCGAACGCGAAAGAGACTAGCTCTTTTAGTAAGTCTATATAAGACTTACTACTTTCAATATGTAGCTAGCTGTTGGGTTTCTTGAGACTAGAAAGAGCATCAGATTGAATTGACTGATTTTCTAGCTGAGCAGTTAAGCTGCGAGTATATATTCAAAAAATGAAGGAATAGGTTGGTGTTGGGTTTCTTGAGACTAGAAAGAGTATCAGATTGAATTGATTGATTCTCTAGCTAAGCAGTTAAGCTGCGAGCATATATTCAAAAAAATGAAGGAATAGGTTGGGTATTCAGCCTTCGGAATTAAAGTGCTTTGAAATCAAAATATTGAAAGCAAACAAACAGTATACCAAAAAGGAAAGAATGAATTAAAAGTTGAGTTTTGTTTGCTCCTTATATGCATATGTACTATATATGCATATGCTGCCAAGATCCCAGGAGGTCAACACGCCCCCTCAGGGATTACCGAGTTAGTTAATAATGAGGTTATTCCTGAACCTGAGACCGAATGTCAACCATTCCCAAAAGATTGATAAAATGAGTGTGTTTCTGTGGTGGTAGAGGTTTAGTGAAACCATCTGCAACCATTTCAGTAGTTGGAACCCATTCGACTTGTAGCCTTCCTGCTTGCACTTCCTGGCGAAGCCAACAGGAGTGTATATCAACATGCCGGAGTTTTGTAACAAGTCTAGGAGTACTATGCTGAAGAAGTCGAATGGTTTGGCGATTATCACAGAAAATTGAAGCCTTTTCTTCGAGATCTAAACCAACATTCTTAAAGAAGCGTATCCACCACATAAGCTCTCGAGCAGTAACGGAAAGAGCCAGTATTTCAGAGTGTGTGCTGGAAGTAGTCACCGACTTCAGCTTAGTGCTTTTGAAGTGGATCAAACCTCCAAAGAGTATGAGGCAATATCCCATTGAAGAAACTCTTGTATCGATATCGTCAGCATGGGAGGCGTCACTCCAGATTTGAAAGTTCCTGGTAGTTGTTGCTTTCTTCCCATCGAACATGATAGCATAGAATTTGGTATTCTCAAGGTATTGCAATGTATGTACTGCTGCATTGATATGAGTAGCGGATGGATTACGAAGAAATTCTGATAGTATTGAAGATGCTTTTGCAATATCAGCCCGAGTCACAACAGCAGCGTAGTTAATGCTGCCAACTCGCTGCTGGTAGCCGAAAACCTGTTGCGGAGTTGCAATTGCTGGATTCTTTGTAAGTGCTGTTGTTGGCAATGGAGAACAGGCTTGAGGATTAGGTTTGATATTGAAGCGTGTTGATATTTTTGAAATGTAGTTATCTTGGCAAAGCCACAGACGATGATTTTGTCGATCTCGTAGTACCCTAATCCCTAAGAAGAACTGTATATCTCCAAGTGATTTGATGGTGTATGCTGATTTTAAGGTGTTTTCGAATAAGGTTAATCGTAGCAAATCAGCTTTCTTGCAAATTGCGATAATATCGTCGACATAGAAGAGAACCGTAAGCCAGCTATTGGTGAAAACACAGGGTGCTCCTGGAACTGGATCCAGACCAAAGTCGGTTAACGTGTAGGTCAGATCCTCATACCAGTATGCTGGAGACTCTCGGAAGCCATAAAGTGCTTGGTTTACGGAAATCACTTTCCCTGGGACTTCGAAGCCATCAGGGCACTTGCAAATAATTGGTTGCCTTAATGTTGCATGTAAAAAAGCATTGGAAACGTCAAATTGTCGAATCTCAAGATCGAAAGCTGCAGCGATAGCCATCATAGCTCTAAAAATTTGTGAAGTTAGCGTTGCAGCGTATGTCTCTTCTTCGGTTGATTGAAGATCTCCTCTGGCACAGATTCTTGCTTTGAACTTGATGAGATAACCATCTTGATCGAATTTATAAGTGAAAACCCAGAGTAATGGTAAAGGCTTTTGTCCTCTTGTAGATATATCGATGTATTCGAAGGTTTTACGTTCTTTCAGAGCGTTGATCTCATCCTCACATGCTTTTTGGAATTCTCTAGCATATGGATGCTGTACTAGCTCATGATAAAATCGAGGTGGAGGTGGTAGATCATTTTGATGTAATCTAGGAGTTCGTAATTTAGACCTTCCGATAGCAAATGCTGCAAAGTAGCTGGATAGTTGAGGAAGTGATGAAAGTGCTGCAGCATGATGTTCTTTCCTTTGTGAACGTCTAGAACCCTGAATTATATGGGATACGTCGATATCGGCACGTATTTGCTCTGCCAAAGGTGCTGTATTATGAGATGATGTTGTAGTGATGATATCATGTTGACTTAACGATGATGATGGGGAAGATGAGAGTTCTGACTCCGGTAATGATGGTATAGGAACATCTCCAGTAGATTGTCTTGTAAGTGCTTCTGGTGATAAGGTTGCTCTAGGCGTTGGCAATTGAGGGTTAGTTTGAGGAACCCCCTCATTGGTTGGAATACCATCATCCGTCTTGTTTGAAGAGCTTTCATTCGTTGGTCGCTCGTTTAAGCGATTGTGTTGTAAGTTCCATGGCCCTTCAACTACAATTATATCACCAATACTCTCATCTGATTCTTCACTCAACAGATTCGATATTTCTATCTCTTCTGCCCTCTTTTCGTGAATAGCTGCAGTATCCCGAAGTTGATCCTTAATAAGAAAGCCAATATCTATATCTTCTGGTCGATAATACCGGGTTTCATCAAATTTGACATCCCTACTTCGAATGACGCGATTTATGGAAGGGAGCCAGATCCTGAAGATATTCGTTGAATCATACCCTACAAGATAGCCCAGTTTTGCACGAGGTTGCATCTTCGCACGTCTTGGAATCTGCTTGTTGAGCACATATGCCAAGCACCCATATGGATGTAGATGTGCTAGCGAAGGTTTATTGCCAGTAGCACTTTCAAATGGTGTTTTCCATTGAAGAGCTCTTTTTGGAGTACGGTTTTCAAGATAACCGGCTGTTTTAATTGCTTCTGGCCAAAGGTTTTGTGGTAGGTTTGCTGAAAGGAGGAGGGCTCTTGCTCTGACCATGAGCATTTTACCAGCATTCTCTGCAGCGCCATTCTGTGCTGGTGTATCTGGTGGAGTGCGTTCGACAATGATGCCACGTTTGTCTGTGATCCTCTTGAAGTCGCCCCCTAACGTAGTTTCACCGTCGAGGCGTATGAATCGGACCTTTGAGCCGAATTGTGTTTGTATCAGAGAGAATTGAGTATCCATAATATCGATCATCTCTGTTTTCCTAGTTAGAACATACACCCATTGTATTTTGTGTGTCGTACACCAGAAGTGGCTGATATATCGGGTATTATTATAAGCCTCATCCATCTCGAACAGATCCCATGCCAATCGATCTCCGACATGGCCGTTCTCTGGCATCTCCTTCCTTGGATTACGAGATATAATCTGTTGAGCCTTCGAGAGATTACAAACTTTGCAGGTAGAGAAGGAAGGTGTCGAAATCGTTTTGTCGATAATGATATCAGTAGTTGCTGATTCTAGGTGCTGAAGGGCTTCGAGAGAAGGATGGCCTAGAAGATCATGTAACTCTGTTGTTGTAACCTTTCGGCATATTGATTTGGTGTGGTTTTTGGTGGCAAACGAAGCATGCTGAGAAAGGATAATAGGATCGAGGGTCCAATGGTCTCCTGTTTGCTTCAGAGTAATAAATGCAATGCCTTCTTTTGTAAGGACATCTGGGTGTTCAGTGTTCCAATGTACACCTTTCTTTGAGAGTAAAGCTAGAGAGACTAGGTTTGTAAGAAACCCTGGGATGTACGCCACTCTTTTTAAGGTTATTTGCCCTGGCCCAGTTGGTGTATTGATCAACATAGTGATAGTACCGAATGCTTCAATTTGGAATCGGTCCCTTCCAGCGCTTATCATATCGGATGGCTTTCCAAACTCTTCAAGAACAAAGTTGTGTAGAGAGTTGGTGACATGGGTATCGGAACCGCTATCAATTAGCCATTTGTGAAGGATGCTAGCATTGTTGTAGGTAGGACTTTGTTTAGTGAGAAAAGCCCCAAGATCCTTATCTTTCTCTTTTCCAGATTCTGAAGGATTAGTCAATGTTTCCTTCCATGCTGGATCCCAAGAGAGATTTGCTAGCTTGAGAAGTTCTTTAGTTCCTTCATGTCTACGAACAAACCAGTTCCTTCGTTTTGTTGATTGCCTTCCCCAGAACTTCTTGAAGTATTCAATATCGGCATCGATTGGTTTCCAGTTCCTTGGTCGATTATCCGAATATAGATAGTAGCATTTTTCATATAGATGTTTCTTGCCACATAGACAGGTTCTCTCTCCTTCCTTTTTATCTTTATTCCCATCCTTATAGGTTGCAAATGACGTAGAAGAGGTTGAAGTAGTTGATGCCTGTGTGAGTCGAGTGTAGTTTCGAAAGTCTTCGATTAAATCGTACACATCAATCGTTTCTTCAGGCTGATTCTTGAGCTTTTTGGTGATCTCCAACAGAGTTGAAGTTGCCCAAGAGGAGCTGTGATTCATAAGGGCTGTAGAAAAGTCGAACGCAGCTCGATTTCGATCGACGTCTGGCAGATTGAGAGTTTTAGCCTCAGTGTAGATGAGTTCCCATTCGTTCAACCATTCATAAATATCCTGATTGGATTTGTAGGGTTGCTTTACACAATTGTATCGTGCTACGACGGTAAGCTCTCTCGCACGATCAGTTGGTGCTAGCCTTTTGCGTAAATCAGCAAGCACTTGAGGTGCTGTGATACTGGTGGTACTAATAAACTTTTCGCAATTGCGGTTGATTGATGAAAGTATGTACTTGAGAACCTCTGAAATGGCCTTGTTGATTTTCTCGTATTTGGTATTCTTGATACGATAGTTCTCTAGTTGCATCTGATATTGCTTTAAAGCCCTATCAATAACAGCCTCAGAAGCATTTTCATCAACTGTGGGTAGCTCTGGTTCATCTAGCAACTCTGGTATAGGTACAACTGTTGTAGTGGGATCAAGGTATACCCAGCATTTGATGCCGCCGGATTCTGCAATACGCTGAACATTTCGAATCCAACTATTCCAATCCTCTGGTGAGGAAAGGATGATTTTAGTTGAATTATCGCCTGTAGTCATATTGAAGAAATAAAGTCAGAATTATCGAGGTTTGGGTTTTATAGAAACCACACTACGTAAGGTAATTCTTAAAAGAGTGAAACTTGAAGGTATCGTAGAGTTTCGGTATATGTGAATCAAGTATTGTGCAGGATGTTTAATTGAAAGTCAGCACCGGGCTCATAACTGTTGGGTTTCTTGAGACTAGAAAGAGTATCAGATTGAATTGATTGATTCTCTAGCTAAGCAGTTAAGCTGCGAGCATATATTCAAAAAAATGAAGGAATAGGTTGGGTATTCAGCCTTCGGAATTAAAGTGCTTTGAAATCAAAATATTGAAAGCAAACAAACAGTATACCAAAAAGGAAAGAATGAATTAAAAGTTGAGTTTTGTTTGCTCCTTATATGCATATGTACTATATATGCATATGCTGCCAAGATCCCAGGAGGTCAACAGTTGGGTATTCGGCCTTCGGAATTAAAGTGCTTTGAAATCAAAATATTGAAAGCAAACAAACAGTATACCAAAAAGGAAAGAATGAATTAAAAGTTGAGTTTTGTTTGCTCCTTATATGCATATGTACTATATATGCATATGCTGCCAAGATCCCAGGAGGTCAACACTAGCTCTTTAGACAGAATACAATTAGACATACAGGACCTACGTAATCCGTGGGTGCTACGTCTTCCGTATCCTTCTCGTACCAACAGTTAGAATAACCCCTTTACAACCCATATTACCAACTTTGCAAATTTTCAAAGTTAAATTATCACCCACCCAAACATTAAAACCATCCATTATCCTCAATCTGGCCGCTTCTCCTGGTCAATTCAGCCAATACCTGATCACCTTGGTCAATATGATCAATTTATTTGGTCGATTTGGTCATTTCATCTGGTCAATTTGGTCAGCTCAATTGGTCAATTTGGTCAATTTGGTCAATTTGGTTGATTTGGTTGATTTGGTCAATTCATCTGGTCAATTTGGTCAATTCATTTGGTCAATCTGATCAATTCGGTCTATCCATCTGGTCAATTCATTCTCAATCGTGAGGTTTTACCACCCCAATTTGAATTTTAATTATTTCATTTGTCATTTTCCTTATTAAATACGAAGAGTATCGGTAAGGCGGGCATGGTTCCCTAGGATTAGTTTTCACTTCCCCCATTCAAACATTAGAAGATTGAGGCTCTCAATCTCCCCAACCTGTATTAGCTACGGTCGAATAAGGCCAGCTACCCTCCATTTATTATTGTTAGAAGCCTACAAAGCTCCTAGCCGTCTTAGATAGTCATAGACTCAGTTTAGACGTTAATTTAATCAATCAATCAATCAATCAATCAATCAGCATAATGGGATACTGTTTGTTGTAAACTAATAAGTCTAGTACCCCACTTCTCTGCCACTCCTAATCTCGGCCACCCTTTTACACCAAAAATGACGATTTTCATCTATTAATATTTAAATAATTAATGAATAAAATTAATTGAAATTTCAATTACAAAATATTTTATATAGTTATAAATAGATTCTGAAGGTTTCAGAATTTTTGCGATTTTATTGGTTGAGGTATTGAAGGTTAAAGTTTTGATTTTCGATTTATATAGAATTGTGACCAAAAGGGTGTTTATAGACCAGCAATTGTATTTAACTTAGAATCTACAGGTGAAGAGCACCTGTAGATGGGGATAGCTACTCTATATACACACAAATGAATGGCCTAGTCGCAATGGCTAGGCAAAAAGAAGTCATATTTATCCCTCCAATGATCTTACTTTACCGATAACCATTGATACCTAGTACTTGTCCGGATCTGATCCTCAGGTCACCTAAATCGTATACTAATCCCGAGTAATCGTATCATGTGTGGACATGGTTAATGTAACGTGGTTTATCAGTAACCGGAACATATCAGTAACCGGAACACTTTTACCTCAATTACCCATATTCCATTAAAATAAAATTACAACAACACCATAAATTAGGATTGAATTATATACAATCTAAAGATCAACTAATGCTGGATCGAACTGACAAGTTCGTGCATTATGTAAAGTACTACCGCATTTGCTACATCGTCGTATAGTAGCTTGCCTCCTTGCTGAAGAACCATCATTTGTATATTCGTCGCGTCGTATCTGATCTTCTACATTCTCTTGTTCTGATATACTATGCCCATCTTCTACTGAAAGTGCTCCTCCTTTTCGTATTAAAGCTTTTCTAGCTCTCCGGAGTTTACTAAGTGCTTCATTTGCTTTGCGGAGACTATGAACCTCAGCAGTTAAAAGCGTATTCGCATGAGCTAGGAGCTCTATACCCTTAGCTAAAGCTGCAACTGTTTCAAATATTGGAGTAGGTGAACTCCCTTGATGCCGAGCAATACGACTTTTCACTAAAGTGGATTGGGAAAGAGCTTCAGTTGGATTGTGAGGTGTTTGAGATTGCCATATATCAAGATCGGCTGATATTAACCTATCTGATGGAGTTCTTATTCGAATATCTAGCTTTGAAAGTACAATTTCCGGATTAAATGGGATTAGCCCAGCTCCGCGGAACCCAGCTTTACCATTCGATATAGATATTGCTTCGATATATGCAGCTTTGAAGGCTTGAAAGAACTCGGTTTTGGTAATATGAGTGATATGCGCCTTGATAAAGTTCTCGATTTGTCGACTATATGAACGCTTTAAAGAACCAAAACAACCGATATCGAGTGGTTGAGTTAAATGCGAAGAATGAGGTGGTAAACTAAGTAATATAATGTTGTGTTCCTTGCAGTATTCCTGAAATGCTGGCGATTTATGACTTTCATGCCCATCAAGCACTAGCATTCGATATCTACCCACTTTCCTACTTTCAGTATGCTTGTTGAAGTGCTTAATCCATTCAAGACCTGTCTCATTATCTGTCCATCCATTGGTAGTAGGTTTAATAAGCCAATCGTATGGTAAATCGCCTTCGGTATACCAATTTGAGAGGTGGTGTTCGCCTTTTACTATCAAAAACGGAGGTATATTATGACCTTCTCCATCAACACAAATAATCGCTGTAGCCCATTCTCGATTGCCTGGTTGTATAGCTTTGCTTTTTCCATATCGATCAGCTTTAGTAACTACTATATGTGGTGATATTTGTCCCATCATAAAGCCTGTCTCATCGAAGTTGTATAAATCGCAGTCTAGAATACCATATTTGGCCCGCATATTCGATACTAATCGAAACCATCTTTCAATAAGCTCTGAATCTTCGCAGAGAGCTCTTTGAAAGTCATAAACGCGATTAAAACGCGTCTTTAATTTTGTATGTCGTTTCACAAAGCGATGAGCCCAGAGCTTTCCAACCTTCTTCGCACCCCGCGTTTCGAGTATATAATTCGCCATATCTTCCACATCACTTATTCGAGGACTAAACCCTCTCTCGTCCATATCAATTATATATTGAAAAAGCGATTTCTCCTCTAATTCCGTCATTTTACAATGTATTGATCGAGATCCAGCTTTCGGCGTTCGACCGGCCATTCTGTAGGTAAGGGTAGTATGCGGTATATTATAGATTTTAGCAGCTCTTCGCACACTTAGTTTTTTGGATGAAGCAATAGCTTGAATGGCTAGATTAATTTGCGACTCTTGCATATTGATTGAAAGGTTGAATATGGATTTATCGCGTGTTAAAGTTGAGAGGTGGTAATTGAGGTAAAAGTGTTCTGGTTACTGATATGTTCCGGTTACTGATAAACCACGTTACCTGAGGTTTCTTATATAATAAGGGTGGGAGGAAAGCAGGGGTTTCCGTCACATTTTTAAATAATTTAATTCATTTGATTAATTATAATATAAATATTCGAAAAAGGTTTACAATTTATTTTTAGTAATTTTTATTGAAAATTTATTGAAGTTTTTCAAGATTTTTAAACTTGTATATAAATCCTATACAAATTGAAAATCAAAATTTAAATCATGTTACGATGGTAACAGCTGACTTGTTTTCGTCAGCTTGGGCCATGTGCAAATCGGTTTCGATTCGCTCAATTTACTATGAGATTTCGGTCACCCTAAGAACTTATATGCACGCACCATCAGAGCATATAAACAAGTATGCTGGATCAGTCAGGATCACTGGTGATCCAAGGTGATCCAAGGTGATCCAAGGAGTACGAGGATCTATATATTCAGTATGAATTCCTTTCTGTAGAGCTTCGTGCTCAAGACCAATCATTTAGTATACTCTACTATTAGTTACGAATTGCATATCATTATTGTCATTACTTAAGTCCCTGCTTGACGCCTAGTTATAAACCACCTCGAGAGCCTAGAGCACTTCCACATGATCTAGACGGCAAACCTCGTAACACTTTGAGCACCATTACTGCTTCAAGTACCGACTCGATAAGTAACGACATCATGTCTTCCAAGACACCACAGCCTAGCAACCCCGCTACAACCAGTCAGGTCACCCCCGAAAGTACCGACAAGGACGGAGACATTGCCATGGGAGGTATCGAAGACCCCAAGGAGATTACCGTCACCGAGACTCTTAAAGTCGCCCTACCAGACCGATTCACAGGCAATCGACAAGAGCTAGAAACCTTCTTGCTCCAACTTGAGATCTACTTCCAATTCAATCAGGATAAGTTCAACCATGACGCCGACAAAAGCGTCTGGGCTGCCTCCTACCTCAGAGGAGAAGCCGCCAAGTGGGTCCAGCCCTACCTCAAGGATTACTTCACCAACTTGAGCGAGCCTAAGAAGCGAATGTACCCAACTCAAACCATCTTTGGGAGATTCGAAGGTTTTAAGAAAGAAATACGACGAGTATTCGGGAACATCAATGAATTACGTGACGCTGAGTCCAAGATCTATGGCCTCAAGCAAACAGGGTCAGCAGTTAAGTACGCTGTGGAATTCAGGAGGTATATAGGTACCACTGGATGGGAAGAAAACGCGATGATGAGCCATTACCGGAAAGGGCTCAAGCCTGAAGTCAGGCTAGAACTGGATCGCAATTGCACTTGGGAAGACCTAAACGAGTTAATCGAGGAATCTATTAAGGCGGATGAGATGCTCTATGAGTATCAGAAGGCACGCCGATCTTCCAACTTTCATGGAAACCGAGATCGTGGTAAGTACCACAAGAATGAAGGAAGACCTCGAGAAATCAGACAATCCTACGGAGAACCAATGCAATTGGATGCAAAGTTTAAGAACAAACTACCCAAGGAAGAGGTAGAACGCAGACGCAAGGACAAGCTATGCTTCGAATGTGGCAAACCAGGCCATCGGGCCAGGGATTGCCGAAGCAAGAGATCACCAGGAGGAGGTTATCACAAGAAGTTCGGCAAAGGTCAACTCAATGCCACCTTTGTACCCCAACTATGCGCTTCAAATCCAATCGAAGACGATAGTTACGAACGTGAAGAACGTCAAAAGGAAATTGACGCAATGTCACGAGACCAGGAAGGGTTGAAAGCCATAGACCGATACGATCTGGAGCGTCTCCGAACCCCTTCACCTCCCCTTATCAAGGAAGACCCGAAAGAAATACCGTCGGTAGAACACGCGACGATGAGCTGGATAGCTTGCTACGATGAATCCTGCAGAATTCACCTATCAGATAAGGAAGCCACAGGATGGTTTCCCCAAAGAAAAGCAAAAGGACCCTACAAGAAGGGAAGGTCAGAAAAAATATCGTCACATGGTCATTTAAATGGTCAGTTACACAAAATTGACCAAATTGACCAAATTGACCACAACAAAGTTTTGGGTCAAGGACAATTGAATATCGCAGGACAGGCAGGACAGATTTACTGGGTTGCGAAGATAAAAGGACAAATAATACGAGCCATGATCGATTCAGGGGCTACGGGAAATTTTATTGCACCAAAAACTGCGAAGTACTTGGGAGTGCAACTTCAGACGAAACAAACCCCATATCAATTGCAGCTGGTTGATGGACAACTAGCCGGATTGGACGGAAAGATTTCGCAGGAAACACGCTCAGTACAGATGATCATAGACCAACACAAGGAGATCATCCAATTCGACGTCGTCCCATTAGGAAATCAATCAATCATCCTAGGGATGCCATGGTTAAAAGCACACAACCTCCAGATTGACTGGTTGTGGGAAACTGTAACATTTCCAAACAAGAGCGATCAACGAGATACGCTAGAGCCTGCGAGGCTGAACATACGCGGTGGAGAACTGAAGGCGAACAGCACCACTAACGTAGGACGCCCGGTCCAGGGTCTTCCATTAACGGCGAAGGAAGGTGAACCTCCCGTACAAATGAAGAATAAGCAAAAGAAGCTGCTTAAAACCACCCCTGTAGAGAAACAGGACGAGACGCCAATACCGGTA
Organism: Sclerotinia sclerotiorum 1980 UF-70; assembly: GCF_000146945.2. Lineage (NCBI taxonomy): Eukaryota > Fungi > Ascomycota > Leotiomycetes > Helotiales > Sclerotiniaceae > Sclerotinia > Sclerotinia sclerotiorum. The sequence continues at coordinate 989,504 of NW_001820823.1, forward strand.
CAGTACCAGAAGTACAAGAAACTATTCGAAGAAAGAAAAGGCCATGAAGCTTTACCAGAACATAAGCCATGGGATCACGAGATAGTATTGGAGGAAGGCAAGATGCCTCCATTCGGACCAATCTATCCAATTTCAGCCTCTGACCTAAGGACGCTTAGGAATTACATTGGCGACGCACTAGAAAAGGGATGGATCAGAGAATCCACCTCACAAACAGCTAGCCCCGTGCTATTTGTACCAAAGAAGGATAGTACGAGGAGACTGTGCGTAGACTATCACAAGCTCAATGATATAACGATCAAAGATCGGTACCTACTTCCATTAGCTACGGAACTGAGGGATCGATTGGGAAAAGCCAAGATTTTCTCCAAGTTTGATCTACGAAACGGATTTCACCTCATCAGAATGAAGGAAGGTGAAGAATGGAAAACAGCATTCAGAACTAGATACGGATTATACGAGTACCAAGTTATGCCATTCGGATTGACAAACGCACCAGCAACATGTATGCACTTAGTCAATAATGTATTAAGGAAATACCTGGATATATGCTGCATATGCTATCTAGACGACATTTTAGTATTCTCGGAAACAGAGGAGCAGTATGTCAAAGATGTCCAGAAGGTTTACAACACTTGGAGGAAGCAGATCTTCAATGCAAACCTAGCAAGTGTGAATTTCACGTCACAGAAACGGAATTCCTGGGCTACACTATATTCTCCGGAGGTCTCAAGATGAGTCCTAACAAGGTAAAAGCAGTTATGGAATGGGAACCCCCAACCAGCGTGAAGGAAGTACAGTCCTTCCTGGGGTTCGCCAACTTTTACCGAAGATTCATCAAGAACTATTCAAAGATAGCCGCTCCAATGACGGAGGTTACCAAGAATAGTCAAGGGGAATTCCGATGGACGGAAACAGCGCAAGAAGCATTCGAACGCCTTAAGCAAGCATTCGCAGGAGAACCAGTTCTCAGGGCATTCGACCCGGAACTACCAATAATCGTGGAGACGGACTCCTCAGACTACGCAATAGGCGCAGTACTAAGCCAACCAGGCTTGAATGAGAAATAGCAACCAGTCACTTACCATTCACGCAAACTATCGCTAGCCGAATTAAACTACGAGATATATGACAAGGAATTGCTAGCAATAGTAGATGTTTTTAGAGAATGGAGAGTTGTTGACCTCCTGGGATCTTGGCAGCATATGCATATATATTGCATGATGCATATAAGGAGCAAACAAAACTCAACTTTTAATTCATTCTTTCCTTTTTGGTATACTGTTTGTTTGCTTTCAATATTTTGATTTCAAAGCACTTTAATTCCGAAGGCTGAATACCTAACCTCATTCCTTCATTTTTTTGAATATATACTCGCAGCTTAACTGCTTAGCTAGAGAATCAATCAATTCAATCTGATGCTCTTTCTAGTCTCAATAAACCCAACAGTATCTTATACTTTCCTCTTTTGTTCAATTCATTACCAATCTCCAAAAATAACCAATCTCGGAAATTACAACATTACAAAGGAGCAGTTTCCTTATCTAGATTTGCGGATATCGTAGGATGGAGCAGAGGTCCATTGATCAGTTGATCTTTCGGATGTTGTGAATGTTGGTTCGTAATCGATTCGCAAGGTTACAAGAGGCACTTGAATTACTTGTTTCTTCACCTATTATTCTAGGTTCTGTCTTCTAGGATTGTTACAGCTAGACTTCTCTCCCAGTTGTCTATTTTGGCATCCTCATATCTTCTGTTTAAACTTCGACTGGCCTTTTGATTTGCTTTTGGCTTCTAGTAAGTCTTTTCTTATTATCCATCTACAAATATACAATTGTATTCCTTTACCAACAATACCCGCTCAGCTGAACTGGATGCTGTTGCAATTCTTCCACTCTATACAGCATCATTTACACGCCAAAAAGGAAGGTCTTTTAAGATTCGTTTAGAGGCTCCGCTACAACTTTCCTATCTAATATCAAGCAGCTAGTATCGCATATCTGGAATAGGAAACTAGTTAGGTTTTTGTTGCTCTTATCTTCCTTGAATTTTGCTTGCATTTGTTCATTCCCTACCTTCACCGTTCCAGATATTCTTTCTCCTAGCATGTTGCAGCTGGATTCGTCCGTTTAAATCCCTGTTCCGTCCCCCTCAAACGCATATTTAGCATCTCGGCTTGCCTTTTAATTCGCTTCTAGCTCTAGCAAGTCTTTCTCCGTCCCTTGTTAATCATTTGTGTCCAGCTGAAATCAGCTTCGCTAATCTTAAATGACATCTAGTTATTAGTATAGTGCTATTCATTCATCATCGTCGCCAGATATCCAATCGACTTTGCCTTTTGGGTACACTTTCTCATTTTATCCATGAAATCCTAGTCTTCTGCATATACGAGAACATGCTTATATGGAAAACTATCGTTGGGTTTCTCCTCGGCTTCGCTCCTAATTCCGCTCTCCAGTCTTAACGAGCTGACGTGGAAGGTCTAGAATCAAGAAATTGACCAAGGGTTATACTAAAGCAAGGATGAATGATGGAAATCTTCAGGATTCTCATGATCATATTGACAATATTTCTATGATTGTCGTGGCATTGCAACAGAGTGACAGCACATATCAGCTTGTATGGGTAGCAGCGTTTGTAATCCAGAGATTTAGAGTTTCTTTCACCTTCATCTTTTGGTTCGCTGACCATTACTATCTAACTATTGTGCAATCCCGGAAGCAACAGTTTTGTGGATGTAAGGCAAAGCGGGATAAATGATTTAATTCGATCAATATTGGATTAAGTATCCAATAGGAATGTATAGTTTTGAATCAGCTGGCTTCTTGCATATAGCAAATTAGACCTTGTTATCTTTCAGAAAATCAGTAGTGGAATATGTGGATAGGTAATTCCAAGGAAAAGGGGGTTGGGTTCCAAATCGATCTCATACGTTGGAATATGTGAGTACGTTATTACAAGGATTTGCCAGATTAATCAGGTTTGTTTCATTTCACAGTGAAGGTTACGTGTATAAAAGGAACAGTCGGTCCTGAATCAAAAAATCAAAAACTTCAAAATCATTTCTCATTTCCTCTCCCTTTTATAAACATTGCTTCAAAAATGAATTCCCTGAAAATCATTCCTTATACCTATGCATCTACAAGACGGTTGCCCAAAGAGAAAAATTCACATCTTCAAGAATCCATGAAATCCGACACTCGGGTTCATGAAACTTTTGATACAGATCAGCCTGCTGCAAGAACAGAGGTAGAATCTAAGCAATGTGAATATAAGGGTAAGTCAAAGCTACAAAATTGACAAGATTGGAAATGAACTAATATTTGAGGCAGAGAATGAAATTCATGATCCTGATATCGATTTACTTTCCAGAGACCCTAACCTTGCTTTCGCTGAGCTTGATCTTATCGTTAAAGCTCCGGGGATAAGTAGTCTGGTTGATGCTAACGGTAGAGATACACAAAACTTGGGGACCTTTCATCTTCGAACAAGCTCCCTAACTGGGTTTGAAGTGGAGTAGGAGTCAACAACTTCAAGGTCTACAAAAAACGGGTTGTCTAACACCAAGAATATTGATAGACCAAAGCGAAAATCAAGTACAAGGGATCAAGGTTAGAATCATTCTTTTCTTCCTTCTCTTTTGGCTTTTCTTTCAGTATATTTTAACAAATTATAAAAATCCTATTAATTGATGATAGTGGTATTCAGAGGTTCTCCGGCAAACGTGATTCGGAAAGTATATTCGAGAATGGTCAATTGAAAAAGGCAAGATCTAGATCCACCACACCCAGTCCAGGTATATATAATCCCACATCTATATATAACAAGATTCTAAGAGCTCGAAAATAACATTTTATTAGATAGATCTATCGATGTGAACAACGACGCCGTTACAACATCAACCAAACCTCTTGTATATCATAGCATAAATGAAGAACCCTTTTCTTTTGATGTTACACAAGATACTGAGCATATTCTGACCTCATCCATCAACAAAATACCAAACCGTGACAATTCGAAAACTGCTTACGTTGATCACAACGGTAAAAGTAAAGAAGAGGAAGATTATCACCCTTCAGCATGGTATCGTTTGGGTCCAATTACTAGCAACCTTTCTCAAAGCTGCACTTATGTCGCACAAGTTTCTAATGACAAGCGCGAATTTCATAATATTATCGGAAAGGAGCAAATCGACAATAAGATGTGTTATCTGGTAGATTGGACTCCGAGTTTAGTACCATATTAGATATTGAAAGAGGCAAAAGCTCAATCACTTATTGATCTATTTGAAACTCGATGTCAATCTCAAAAAACTGCTTTGGGGTTTGAGCACAATCCTTCATCTTACCGTGAGGATTGCAACGAAAATTGGCTAAGAGAGCAACAACATAAAGAGGTAGCGATAGGAGAGATATACGAAGATGAAGAAAATGAGTATACGCAAAATAGATGGGAACAAAAACGATGGCAACAGACGGATATCAGCGACATTGAGCATTCTGATGACAGCGCTCCCAACTCAAGCGATCAGGGTGACGAATTCCGACCTGCAAAACGGCAAAAAACCTCTTCAATGCCTACTAATTACGATTTAATACCATCTAATCAACATAATATGAAACATTGTCTTAGAAAGCGCCATACCCTTAAGATGAATATGGTACAGTCCCAGGGCTGTGACAGACATCTACAAACACCTATCGATAATCACCATTGCTATCCCTCTGCCTTTCAGGCACCATCTGGTATTAACCTCAAAAATTCAAAATCTGCAGAGATTCCACCCCTTACCAATGCTATCGTACATTCCAAAGTACAGAAATAAAAACCCTTAAGCAACTACAGTGTTATCATATATTCGAAGGTGCAGCCAGCAATGCGAACAAAGAAAATTTCAGCGCGATGGACACGAAGCGAAAATAAGACGATCCTTGAAATGAAAAAGAGTGGTTGCTTGTGGAAGGATATACATGATGCTCTCCCACACCGGACGCTAGAAGCAATCCAAGTGCAGTACTCTACCAAGCTCAAGAAGTAATCACGCCGATTCGTCCGCTAGAAAAGCAAGCAAATTCACTCTTTTAGCTATGAAGCATATATAGTATGATTCGAAAACGATGTTTTGTGGTATTAAACAACCTTTGCGACGCAGAGAGTTGCTTGTCAATACTGCCCGAAAAACGATGGTTCGAATTCTGTAATAATGTTCTATATTTCTCTGTTTTCGTACAAGTCGGTCCCAAAGACTATATTGTTTTAGGCAATATTTTATATAATTGTGGGGTTGGAATTCGGTGCCCCCTACCGTTGAATCCTGAGAAGCGAATCTTGGGAAGCAAATCCGGAGAATGAGAAACGGGACTTCGTACCACGAATGGGCTACCAGTTCCCATTCGATCATACTGGAACTTCGTATACTAGATTTGGAATATCGTAACCATATAAACATTCTTTTTTCCTTTATCAATCTTACGGTATTATTGGGTTTCTTGAGACCAGAAAGAGCATCAGATTGAATTGATTGATTCTCTAGCTAAGCAGTTAAGCTGCGAGTATATATTCAAAAAATGAAGGAATAAGGTTAGGTATTCAGCCTTCGGAATTAAAGTGCTTTGAAATCAAAATATTGAAAGCAAACAAACAGTATATCAAAAAGGAAAGAATGAATTTAAAAGTTGAGTTTTGTTTGCTCCTTATATGCATCATGCAATATATATGCATATGCTGCCAAGATCCCAGGAGGTCAACAACGAATGACAAGGACTTGCCTAGGTCATTGATGATAATAGCCCTATATTTATTAGTACAGGTCGCATTCGAAAATTGCAAAATGCACGGAAAGAAACAATTCCACATCCCTGTTGCTCTTAGTCGTTGTATGCTATTTAATCCTCATCAAGGGCTTCATAACATGAGCTTTCCACCAGTTTTAAACTCGATCAGTAACGTGAACGTACGTGACACTTTGTGTTAGAATATAAAGTGTTACGCGCGTGATAACGACGTGACCACACTGCGGCTCATCAGGCAAAACGTTGCATGAGGCTCTCGACGTTTATATGTATTCACCGAGTGCCATCAACGGTGTGCGTATCGTCAGCATTACCACTATTGGTATGATTTCTTGATAAGTCGTTTTAAAAGGACGATGGTCGCAAATAGATAGAAGAAGCGAGTTTGATACGTGTATTACTGTGTTTTCATGTGCTTGGATTAAAATGACTGATTCTACTCGGCCATGTGAAGTCTTGCGCCATCAAATTCCCTGTAACGTTGCGAGGAAACTGTGATGGTGATCAAATTCTTCTGTCCGAAGCGGAATACTTTTTGATAATGTGAGGTAAAGGAAGTACAGTTTTAGGGAAGATTTGGAAAAGAAAAGGAAATCAAAGTGAAGGTGGTACGTTCGGATAAAAGGATTCATTGCATCCAATCCAATCCGAACTGAGTGTCTACTATGTAGATAAAGCACAAGAAGACTTACATTGGCCTAGATCAAATCTCATCATGGTCGTACACAGCAAGTTGGATATTTCATGTGCCATAAAATTCTATACGGCGTAACTTCAGTATCTCCTGAGCAATGAAATAAATAACCCAGACAAGCCCACTAGGTTATCTCAAACGCTTGAATAGAAAAAAAAAAAAAATGATACTCCCAACATTTCAATCCATAAAATCAATTGAAAGAAATCAAACTCGATCATGGCCAGAATGTTATAAGAGTACAAAGATTGGACCCTGATCCCCAGGTTTGATAATAATTGCTCAAGGTCCATGATCTTAAGATCTCGTGTTACCAAGAAGACTTTGTACAGCCTGACACATCAACTTCCAAATAGTACAAAGACTTCGCGGGAATAACCTCAGCTCTTATCATTTTCATCTATTGATTCCACCGGGAGAATTAAACTTCATGCCAAGACGAGAATAAAATCTTCATATTCTCTTCTTCTCTCAGTCTGCGTGTTATCTGTATCTTGGCATTTTGGAATTTCAGCCTCGTGAAAGATACGAAAAGAAAAGTATTGCAATGATTGATTCTTTCGATGAATGGTGGGATTGGTGATGTGATTTTGACTTATTTATCGCTTAAATTTGAAGCTTTTCATGCCAGCAGGTACATACTCATGACGGATAAATAGATAGGTTAATATGCAGTCAGATCCAAATGGATGGTGATAAACGGGATAAAATGTTCAGCTTCCTTTATTGAAAGCTATTTCGGGAAGGTGTTTATTATGTGAAGTTTATTTGAAATGTAAACATGAGATGGCAGCATGAGCATGAGCATGAGCATGAGCATGAGCATGAGCATGAGCATGAGCATGAGCATGAGCATGAGCATGAGCATGAGCGTACCTAAGTATGAGCGGTGTGATTGATGATGTCAATTGAGAGGTAGTGAGTAGAAGTGAAGAATACTCTATAAAATACTCGATAGAATAGACGAGCACTTAAAGTGAAGTAAGGAATAGAAAAGATAGAAAATAGTAGCAAATGCCAAGGATTATATTTTAAGTGGGGATCCAAACATCGTCATATTTCAACATTCGATAATATGATTGGCTATAAATATGAGACCCTGGTTTTTTGAACCATATAGAAATTCGGTCTCTTTGTTTTGTACAGAGTATGATTTATTACTTATTATTTCTACATCGCACTTTCCTCATCACAAACACGTAAGTAAAGTAAAGGGATCACTCCTGTACATGCAGCATTTTCTCCAACTTAATCTTTTCACAAATACCCATTTCAAATCACTTACTCCGTATACCGTCCCGCCTCTTTATTTAATATTCTCTTCTATTCTCCATCCTCACATTCACCGGTGTGATAATATTATCTAATCACTACTCGGTACCAAAATCCATTTATTTACTGCAGGTCGGACATCTTCGGACTTACCAGGTATCTAACAAAACTAAAAATCAGGAACCCGAGGAAACTTGGAAAAAGGGCTCCACCTCTTTAAAAGACACTAAAATCCTAGGGAGTCGGGCCCAATTGAATTACTGTCGCGAGCAGTAATCATTGGACATTTCATCACAGATTATAGAGCTGAGATGAACTCGAAATCGATTGTCGGAAGTCCTCGCTCAAGCTTCACCAGCAATGGCTACACTTCTAGAAGACCTGCCATCTTAGGTCTTGCCAAAATCCTATTCCTATCCATCTGCCAAATTACTTCCGTCTCTGCCGCTCCCATTACCACCTTTCTCGGAATCGCCAGCGAAGAGGATGCACCAAAAGATGTAGAAGATGCGAGTTTATGGTTATATCTCTCAGTGGCCGGTGTGTTGGTTTTACTCGGTGGTGCTTTCGCCGGTTTAACAATTGCGTGAGTTTCAAATGAAAAACATCACAAAGTGGTCATGCTAATCAAAGTTTTCGTCTAGGTTGATGGGACAAGATGGTGTCTATTTACAAGTTATCGCGACTTCCGGTGAAGGAAAAGAACAGAGGCATGCCCAAAAGGTCTATGGATTATTACAAAAGGGTAAACATTGGGTTCTTGTAACATTACTACTCAGTAATGTCATCGTCAACGAAACACTCCCGATTGTGCTCGACCGGTCTCTTGGTGGAGGATGGCCTGCGGTTCTTGGTAGTACAGTTTTGATTGGTATGTTGGTGAATCCGCGACAATGAAACTCATGTTGACCTGTTTAGTTATCTTCGGAGAAGTTATTCCTCAATCGATTTGTGTGCGATATGGTCTTTCCATCGGAGCATTTATGGCACCACCTGTTTTAGGCCTTATGTGGCTTTTAGCACCGGTTGCATGGCCTACTGCTAAACTTCTTGACAAATTACTTGGAGAGGATCATGGAACTGTTTACAAGAAATCTGGTCTAAAAACTCTCGTCACTTTACACAAAACATTAGGAACAAGTCCTAGCGACCGACTCAACCAAGATGAAGTTACAATTATCAGTGCAGTCTTAGACTTGAAGGAAAAAGCAGTTGGAGATATCATGACACCTATAAGTGATGTATTCACTCTAAGTGCCGATGCGATACTTGATGAAGATACCATGAACGTCATTTTGAGTGCTGGTTATTCTCGAATTCCTATCTACGAACCTGGAAATGAGCAAAACTTTGTCGGGATGCTTCTTGTCAAGATTTTGATCACATACGATCCAGAAGACTGTAAACGTGTCAGTGATTTTGCTTTGGCTACCCTACCAGAGACTCGACCTGAAACCAGTTGCTTGGATATTGTAAACTTCTTTCAAGAAGGAAAATCTCACATGGTACTTGTTTCAGAATATCCTGGCGAGAACTTCGGTGCTACCGGTGTGGTTACACTTGAAGACGTTATTGAAGAACTGATTGGAGAGTAAGTTTAACTTGACATCCTCTAGTCGTACCACTCTAATCAATTATAGGGAAATCATTGACGAGTCGGATGTTTATATTGATGTTCACAAAGCAATTAGACGAATGACCCCAGCACCCAAATTATCAAGATTTAGGCCAAACCAAATTGTTGAACCTTCCAATGGATCAATCCACGGTACTGATGACAGTCTCATTGATTTATCAGAAGAACGATCGAATAATGTACAACTTGGTAGGAGACGTAATCAAACGGAGGTTAGAAGTTCAAGCCCTGCCAATCATTTCGGTACCAGTCCTAAAACAACTTTTATGCGAAGGGTTTCAACAGGTGATAATGATAGGAATGTTGTTGCCGTCAGAGGAAATATGAATGATATGCGCGAACACTTAAAACATCTTGGTCCATCCAACCTCGCTAGTCGACCAAAGATGACAAAGTATCAATCGGTCAAAATTAAGCCCGGAAGTATCCTCGGTGGTATCAGGACTGATTCAAGAAGTGATTCAGTTGCTCAACGTGGATCTATTGCTGAAGAACCTGAGTTTGAGCCATACACAGATACTCCAGGACCACAAGGTGGTGAAGGAGAAGGATTACTTAGATCGGCTGGACAAGATGCGAAAGATGGAGTCCAAGCTTTACAACAAGGTTATGGCACGGTAAATAATCGTGTTCCTCCTACCACACGTGTCGAGGAGGAAACCGCAAATGCACATCGAATATGATGGACCAACTAGTCCAATACCACAATCACCTGGTAATGGACTTTCAATCTCCCAATTTCTTCAATAAGAATAAAAGTACGGATACAGTTGGATCTCTTCATTCTCAAAAGAGCGGTACAAGTCCACCAACTAAAAAGAAGAAGAGTACGGCTAGAAGTGGAAGTATCACGGAAAATTTGGTAGAAGCAGGTGGTATTCGAAAGATGGTTTTGGAGACAAATACCAGTGGAGAGGAAAATAATGGTGGAAGAGTATTACATTCAAGTAGTACTGGTAGTGGAAATAAAAGTGCGAATGGGGTAGAGAATAAGTTTATGCAGTTCTTAAGTAATGCTGCAAGTACTGATAGATTGGCTGATGCGGAACATAAGAGTCATTCGAGTCAAACGGAAAATACAGGCGGAGAGAGTGGATCAGGTGTTGGTAGTTCGAAACCTAAGAAAAAGAGTAAGAAGAAGAGTAAAAAGAAGAGTGGTGGAAAGTAAAGGAAAGGGAAGGAACATGTATTTATATTATTATCATTATTATTATTATTATTACTATAGGAGGGGCTTTCTGGTGGTTGGGAGGTGCTGTGAATTGAGGTGGAAGAAAATTGTTTTTTGTTACTTTGTATGATGAAGATGATGAAGAAGAAGGGAAGAAGAGGAAGAAGAGGAAGAAAAGATGGGATTTAATGATTTTACTGGTTGTTATATTTATGCTGGTTCGGGGGAGGAGAAAAAAAAGATAAAAATTAATGAATTTGGATTTTCAGTCGTGGTTGTGGTTGTGGTTGTGCTGTTGAGGGGTGATGGGTTGAAGATGGGGAACGAGGATAAGGGTAAGGGTGAAGGGGAAGGGGAAGGGGATGGAGATGGTGGTGAGGAGGATTGAAGAGATGGGAAAGAGAACAAGATGTCTTGTATCTATGTATGTATGTATTTGTGTATTTGTGTAATTAGATAAAAGTTGTTATTTTGATTAATTTGTTATTTCATGTTTATGAGTTTAGTTGGTGTGTATGATGTTGGTGCAGTGTATGTGATCACTAGTGGATGTGATGTGATGTGATGTGATGTGAGATTGAGATTAAGATTATTGATGATGATTGTTGATGATGATTAGGTATTGATGAATGAGAATGAGTGTGTGGGTTGTTGGAATGAGAGTAGAGGGTGGGGAGGAGGAGGAGGAGGAGAAGAGAAACGAGGGATGAGAGAGTATATTAGCGTGTCACTATCTACAGTAACGTGCATTGATAATGGCTGTGTATGGAAAAATACACTTAAAATAAGCACTTTATTATATTTTCAAATACAAAATTCTCTATATTAAATAATTATAATTAATTGAAATTATAAATATATATATAATTTCGATATTAAAAAATCTATATTTAAGATTTTTAATGATTAAAAATATTTAAATATAATTATTTTGATTCTTTAAGAAATTATATTGAAAAGTTTATTGATTTTTTGTGACCAAAAGGGTGTTTGTAGACCAGCAATTGTATTTAACTTAGAATCTACAGGTGAAGAGCACCTGTAGATGGGGATAGCTACACTATATATACAAAAATGAATGGCTTAGCCGCAATGGCTAGGCAAAAAGAAGTCATATTTGTCCCTCCAATGATCTTACTTTACCGATAACCATTGATACCTAGTACTTGTCCGGATCCGATCCTCAGGTCACCTAAATCGTATACTAATCCCGAGTAATCGTATCATGTGTGGACATGGTTAATATACCTGAGGTTTCTTATATAATAAGGGTGGGAGAAAGCAGGGGTTTCCGTCACACAACGGCCATTATCTGTGCGCAAGTACTGTACAGTCTTGTTACGAGGTTTGCCGTCTAGATCACGTGGAAGTGCTCTAGGCTCTCGAGGTGGTTTATAACTAGGCGTCAAGCAGGGACTTTAAAGTAATGACAATAATGCAATTCGTAACTAATAGTAGAGTATACTAAATGATTGATCTTGAGCACGAAGCTCTATACAAAGGAAATCCATCTTGATTATATAGACCTTCATGCTTCTATGATCACTACTGATCACTTGTGATCACGTGGCTTGGTCATGTAATGGTAGTTGTGTAGCCCGTCGTAACAAGTCTCATAGACGAAGAATTGATCAATTCTTATCTCGCTAAAATTCTACGACCCCTCTTATTAACTATGATATTCATTGAATTGAAGTTCACAGTACAGCTCACTTGAGGGATTTAATCACAATCATCCTTCTCCTGGCTGCTTGTCTATTTCAGTAACATTTTAGATAAACAAATTACTGATATTAGGTTCAAGAAGTGATGATCATATAAGGTAAGTCATCATTGTAACAAGGAGGATGAAAAGAGAAACCACACCTTTCTGTCATGCACCGTTACACCTTGCCTGATTCAGATCGAGATCTTCATTCAAAATCCTAAGTTTTCGATAGTCCGAATCATAGTCTGTCAAGAACAGGATTCTATTATTAAAAAGGTGATTTGATAAGTAACGATTTTGTCGGTCTAAAGTTATAGTCATGTCACGGGATGCTACTAGAATCCTTAGTATCAGACTTAATGTCTAGACAATCTGAAATGAGTCAAATTTCAAAGTTAAATTTAGTCCAGAGTTATTCTTATATATAGTATTGAAGAATCCCACAGAATTGTATTTCTTTTGAATTTCTTTTCTACCAAACACTTGCAAGTTCTGAATTCTCTACATCAATTATCGCCATATTGGACATATATCCTACTTCACCTACCAGACCAAACGATTACTTCTTACAATCCCACGAGTTATACGCCGTGCATTATCCACTTCCCTTCCGTACCGCCACATTTAAGCCCACGGTACCATCAGTCGTCGGTTCTTTGATCTCCATTCCTACAGCCACAGCAACAGCTACAGCCTCAATGCTCAAAACCACAGATACAAACACGGTTTCCGACCACAGCTACAAAACTACAATCAACTTCTCGATGCAAAAGATCACAGTATGGATTGAAATAGGCTGTTTGCTCTCATGCACTGGACTCCTCATATACATCCTAGTCTCACTTTACAAAATGACCAAATCCATTGAACAGAACCGTACGCCTAGATATGGAAATGAAAGCCAAGCCGAGAAGGGAGGATTAAAAGACTCCCAATACACAATCGTATCAAAAACCTGCGAAGAAAAGTATCACGATGATGCATCTGTTCTGACGGGAATCCCAACTCCAGAGCAAGATTCTGGTAATGCTATTGCTTCAGAGAGTATAGTTAATTTTGGGAAGGAATCTGTGGCTGAGGAAAATAAATGTGTGGATTCTTTGGAGGAGAATTTTCTGGTTTATTGTTATTATCCTTCTCCATTGTGGGATAGTGCAACGGAGGAGGAAGAGTCTGAGTAAGGTTCCGAGATAGCGACTTGTGGAGTGGGATGTTTGGGGAGGTGTGTGGAATGTAGGGGAGAGATGAGGGATGGTTGTGTGTATGTGAGGAATAGGATGGATCTTCTATATATGCTAGATTTATCTGTATATTGGATTTGGATTTTCCAGGGTGTTAGAATACAGATAAGCCTCACCTCAAATTGAAGATGTTCCTATTACTCTCATCCTTTATAATCCGACCTTACAGTTTGCATTCCCCCTTGTATCCTGGAGTGCAACTTTCTCAGGTTCATTGTAAAATACCTCCATAAGCTTATAAAGATCTTAACTTAAGTTCATGTTTCCGACCATCATTCCTTTACCAATATCCACAACACTGATAATGCTAGTAAAAGCATCCCACAACAGAATTCAGATTTAAATGATAAATTCAGTAATTGTAAAAGCATCAGTCACACTATATGCATAATTCCGAACCATGAGATAGAAGACAAACAAAATACTCGAGAAAGAGAAGATAGAAAAATACATCCACATGATATATATGTAACATCTATACGTAGTCCTCAGTGGCAATCCTCTCTACATCGCTATTAACTAGACACCGTGATACACCACGCGTCATGTTTCTTACATCCTCTCTCACCAATACTGTGGAATATCACAAGTTACATTGGCGGATATACCAGGCCTGTGTACTTTGTTGGGGAAGTCTTCGGATTCATCGCACTGCTCAGCAATTTTTAGAATTAAAAAAGTTTCTTTCTGTCAGTGAAATGATCAATAATGAATACTTAATAATGAATAGATATTACTCTGTGCTGCATCAATAGTCAATTTGAAGCAACTTTGCACAATACATTCAAATAACACCATTCCACCCAAAAATTCCACGAAAAGAAACCCCAACCTTCCCACCACAAACCACTCTTTCACTAAAGTGCAAACTTCTCCTTAAACCTCAAAATCGCCTCCGCAATCTCCTCCCCATGGGTCTCCACCGCAAAATGACCCGCATCCAAAAACTCCAGCACCAAATCCCCACAATCCCTCTTCAACGCCTCCGTCCCAGCCTTTAAAAAAATCTCATCATTCCTACCCCAAACCGCCAAAACAGGAACCTTCGATTCCCTAAAAAACCGTTGAAACTCCGGATATAAATCCAGATTCGTACGATAATCATAGAAAAGATCGAATTGGATATCTGCAATTCCAGGACGCGATAGTAAGTGTTGGGTTTCTTAAGACCAGAAAGAGTATCAGATTGAATTGATTGATTCTCTAGCTAAGCAGTTAAGCTGCGAGCATATATTCAAAAAAATGAAGGAATAGGTTGGGTATTCGGCCTTCGGAATTAAAGTGCTTTGAAATCAAAATATTGAAAGCAAACAAACAGTATACCAAAAAGGAAAGAATGAATTAAAAGTTGAGTTTTGTTTGCTCCTTATATGCATATGTACTATATATGCATATGCTGCCAAGATCCCAGGAGGTCAACAGTAAGGCATAATCGAGGGTATTGGATTCTGGTGCGATTCTATGGAGATGGGTGGGAGGGTTCCGGTGATGTATTGCCATTTGGTTGAGTCGAGGGAGATGATGGATTTGATGGGTTCGTTGGCAGCGGTTAGTTCTTCGGGGGTTTGGGATTTCCACAGTTTTTGGAAGGGCGTCCAGAATTCTCCTAGCCCTTCGGTGTAGGCGTTGCCGTTTTGGGATATGATTGATTGGATGGCTTGGGGTTGGCGGAGTGCTAGACGTAAGCCGATGGGGGCGCCGTAGTCGAAGATGTAGATGGAGAATTTTTCGATGTTGAGTTCTTTTAGGAAAGATTCGATGGATGTGGTTAGAGAATCGAATGTGTATTTATAGTTTCGAGATTCGGGGATTTCTGTGAATCCGAAACCTGGGAGATCTTGTGCTAAGAGGTGATATTTTCTGGAGGGGAGAGGAATTAGATTGCGGTATTGATGGGATGAGCTAGGGAATCCGTGAAGTAGGAGGAGAGTGGGTGCTTCAGGAGGCCCAGCCTCTCTGTAGAATATATTGATGCCATCGGCATTTATAGTATTTAAATGAATGGCAGTCATTGTGGAGCACCGTTTGGTAATTATGTCAAGTAGATGAAGATCAATGATGTGGCTCATGGTCGCTAGATATATACGTTTAAGCCAGGAATTGCGGGGTATGTTCTGCAACGCATGCTTGAACTATGTATGTATATATGAAAAGTATAGATTTACTGACGTTTATCGAATCCGAAAACAGCCGCGACTTGCATTCTTTCGTCTTTGTCATCAGCTTATATGACGGTGATTTGAGATTCTGTGCTTTTGATTGGTAGAAATTTGAACAAGGAAATGGACGAAGGGATTTAGAGCATCCTTGAGAATACCTGTCCATTCATTATACCACGGTATTTAATCAATTAAAAGGTGTAAAGCCTTTCATGTCGACATCTTGCCAAAGATATTGCAAGCTAGGTGATTGGATAAGAATAGTTCAAACACGGAAAAGATCAGTTAGTTAGAAATGGAATGTTTATAATCCATTATTGAATCCGAATAGTTGTCACAATCGCCAACGTTAATTTCTGCAATCCTATTCGCTTAAAAGGCCCTCCAAGGACCCGTAACAGGAATCGTAATTCATGCAGAGCTAAGATAGTCATTCACTCTACACGGCAGACCACCCTCCATTGGTAAAGTAAGACTATTCTTACTAATTCTTTCTTTCTGATCAATTGGAGAGAAATCAAAATTGACCGCTAGGGTCGCAATTACTTGTGCAGCCACACTTTCTGCCATCTTCTTTCCTAGACAAGTACGTGGTCCTCCATTAAATACCGGATACTCAAAAGCAGGCTTTGAAATCAGTACTCCATCTTCTAACCATCTCTCAGGTCTAAAATCATCGGCATCCTCACCCCAAGTTGATTTGGATCTGTTCATTGCCCATGGACACCAAAGAAGTACAGCGTGTTTTGGAAGAAATGTTCCATCAGGTAATGTGGTCGATTGCTCACATTGCTTGATTTCAAAAGGCACCGGTGGGTAAAGTCTTAAGGTTTCATAGAAAACAGCCATGACATATGGAACGACTATAGGTTGGTATGATGTTGAGTCGCTATGTGGATCGTCGTTATTCAGAGATACTATTTCTTGCCGTACTTTGTCCATGACTTTTGGATGTCGCATGAGAAGATAAAAGGCCCAAGTCAATGCTTGTGCAGTAGTATCACGACCTGAAATTTTTAGCTAATGAAGAAGCAAATAGTTCATTGAATGCAAAACCTACCAGCGGAAAGATAATTCAGAGCTGCGTCAGCTACCATTTGATGATCATCAATTGAATCCAATAGAGACTTGATCAAACTACCAGAGATAGAATCTATGGAGCTTCTTTCAACACCCTTTTTCTTTTGTTCTTGCCTAGCCTTGACAGCATTCGACACGATTTCAGCACCAAATGCTTTAACCTTTGCTATTGATGATCTAAAACGACCACCAAATATCATTTCTGTGATAGGCCAAAGAGGGTTTTGAAACCTTTCACCAGTAGCTCCAGATGCGTATTCAAACGCTAATGAGAATGGATCACCGGAACGCATATCCATCTAAAAACCTTTAGTGGAGGAATCGTGACGAGTTTGAGAATTAATATCCTTACATCGTATGCCATCCTGCCCATAAGCTTCGTAGTTAATTCATGAAACACAGCTCCCAAATCAACAACCTTGCCTTTTTTCAATCTAAGCTGGTCCAATGTCTCTCCAAGATACCGTGGAAGAGCAACCTCGGTAAGAACTTTCAAATTTGCAACATTGAGGAAATTCAAACCAGCTTTTCGCTGTACTTTCCATAAATCTCCATCAGCATTGATGATACCATTTCCTAGCACTCTTAGTATCTCCACACGAAAGGAAATATAGTAATAAATTCCCCACCAAATAAATCCCAAGATCTTCTCTTGAAGAAATCTCCTTTAGCAAAGATACCCTCATTCTTCATTACGTACTCGAGATTTTTTGGATCATTTATTACCACACCAGGTGGTAATGATGGGACTGAAATCTCAAATGTCTCGAGTCCAAATTTCCGTTCGCATTTCACGAACCAGGAAAATAACTTGTGGCGGTCTTGAAGGAAGAGAATACCATTCCCAACAACTGGTAATGTATTTGGTGGTCGTCTGGATAGGTCGTTAGTTACGAATGAGATTGCTGCACTCCGTAAATGGAGAGTAGATGTGTATCATGCATATATATGTCCAAGAAGACATCAAAATATCACAAGAACAAATGAATGCACACTCGTGCAAAATCTTGAAGTCATGTAAATCCCAAGCAAAAACTCGTGATTTCGTGGCATGTTCGTGATATGCCGTGCTCCACTCACCTCAAAGCCTTCCCGTCCTTCCTAATCTTCGAACCATTACATAGAGAAATCCCCAAACAAACCGCGAGAACAATCGATACAATTATCAATGAATACATTTTAACTCGTCAATTAATGTAGGACAAAGAAATCAAGCTCGTGAAAAATGTGGTGATGCAATATGCATAAGAAAGGAATGAAGGAAGCAGGATTTCATTTGCTACCAATTATGCTTCGTGTGCTAACGTCATTAGGATAAATACCACAGATAAAGCTTCAAGTTTCAGATTCTAGATAGACACGACATCCATTTATTACTTACTTGATACTTTTCAGTTACAGATTTTTTTCTCTATTGTGAAAAATCCACATATTCGAATTGAAGATACGGTAAAGAAGAAAAGAAAAATGGTGCTTATTTGTCCCCGAATTCATTTCTTCGAGATCAATGATCAACACTGGTTCGTTGCCCTTGCAGCAGCTCAAGACGAGCTCTCCAAGCTCTCCAAGCTCCACACATCCACATCTGCTTCAATCCTTCAACTTCTCTTCTCTCTTCTCAACTAACATCAATTCCTCACCCAGGTTCCCTCAATACCTCCGCGAAAAAGTCCAATCCTGTCTTACCCTCTGCTGGACCTTCCGAGTCCCCATTATCCAACCCTCTTCTCCCGCCCAACTAGTCGCCACAACCCTTTCTCGAGCCCTCTCAGATAAAGTTACATCCTACACTTATGTAGATTTCTGTGCCGGGGCCGGTGGTCCCACGCCCTACATTGAGGTGTACATGAATGAGCAATTGAACTCCTCAACCTCTACCTCTTTCCCCTCCAACCCATCAAAATCCTCATCGGTAGCCACGCCTGAAGTTTCCTACGCCGAGGTTGCAGCCGCGCCAAAAGACGAAATCAATGGACTTAAACAACGATCGTCGCATCCTGTTAATGCGGATGATAAACATCAAAAAGTACAATTTGTATTAACAGATTTACATCCACATATCCCGGACTGGACGGAAGCTTCAAAACGCAGCGAGAATCTCAATTTTATATCTGAATCTGTCGATGCAGCGAATGCGCCAAGAAATCTATTGAAGAATGTCAATGGTGTCAATGGAGAGACCAAGGTGTTCAGACTATATAATCTAGCCTTTCATCATTTCGATGACGAGTTAGGGAGTAAGATATTGAAGAACACGGTTGACACCGCCGATGGTTTTGGGTACGTTCTACTCTTTTTGATACTCTTCCTCACATCCATCAATATAACATTAAACTAACCCCCGCATCAGTATATTCGAACTCCAAGAACGTACCTTCTCCTCCCTAATCACCATGTTTGCCATGGGCATAATGATTCTCGGCATAACTCCCTTTTATTTCTGGCGTTCACCAGGCCATCTATTTTTCACATATATTATTCCCATTATCCCATTCGTATTGGTGTTTGATGGGATTATTAGTTCGTTGAGGACGAGGAGTGCGGACGAAGTGGAGGCACTGATGAGGAGGAGTGGGGTTGATACGCAGGAGTGGAAGGTGTCGAGTGGAAGGGAGAGACATACGTGGCCGACGGGCTATATGACTTGGGTTATGGGAATTAAGGAGTAGGGGGTGTGGGAGGCATTGGAGTGTATAACTAGGTCATTTGGTTTTCTGGTAGGAATTTCTCGTACAATAGGGGAATGGGATCGGATGGGTGGGATACATCAATGAGTCTTCAATTGTGTGGGATCATTTGCTTCAGACAGTTGAGAATTTGGAGCTTGTTGCTGGAATCAAAGGACTGCATTCAGCGGAAGGGAGGGCTTCAAGTATACATATGAATTGTAATCAGGAAATGTAATTTGGTTATATAAAAATAACGAATACCTTATCTATCTTGCTTGTTCTTATATATAACCCTATTCTGGAATAAATCCCCCACCCATTTCATCATCATACTCATCATCTGTAAATGTATCGCTCAACTCACTGCTCACATCACTCTCCATATTTTCATCTTCTTTCACAAATCCACCTTCTTCCCCCTCATCTGCATCCTTGTCTTCTTTCACGAATCCACCCTCTCCCTCTCCCTCCTCCCTATCCTCTCTCACAAACCCACCTTCCTCTGATTCAACTCCCCCTTCCTCCTCATCCTCCCCATCCCCCTCATCCCCATCATCAACAAAATACCCATCCACCCTCTCCTTAACCCTCAAAGCCAACAACCACCTCCTCCAAGCCCTCAGTATCCTCTCCCTCTTCTCCTCCTCCATCTCTCTCCCCCTCTCCTCCCTTATCTCCTCCACCACAACCTCAATCGCCTCCTTATACTCTCCCGCTACCACAATCCCCCTCAAAACCGCAGTTCCATGTCTTCCCTTAAATTCAAATCCCGTCAACGCAGCCGCAAAATCTATCCCCAGTAATTTCGCCGCGTACACTGATTCTGGTGCTAGGATATGAATACCACCTTCGGGGATCATGGAGGGTACATATATATCTATATTCCCGAAGGAGTTTTTGGGGACGCGACCATTTACTATTGGAGGTGGGATGAAAAGCTCTGTTTGGGATTGGGTATAGAGATTTGTGCCCGGTCTTTCTTGGTTCTCCTCTTCGTCCGCGTAATCGTTATTTCTTCTTGTGTTTCTGGAGGGTACGATCTTGGCGGGTTGTTCGCCCATTTTGATTTCTCGTCCGAGTCGATACCATGCATCTGCGCTCTTACAAATATGGACGTCTTTCCTTCGATATACGTTCTCCAATTTCTTGCTTCCACCACTAGCACCTGCATTCCCAGTGGCGACTTTTCCACTCTCCCTTTCCGCAACAATAACTTCGTTCTTACGTAAATGACGCTCAAGTGCATAAACCGGATGATCCTTAAAATCCTGCACATTTTTTGGCATTGGTTCTCGTCCTTCTAGCGCCGTCAATTCCCCATCCTCAATCTGTTCCACATCTGTCTTCCAACCGCGTGAATAATGAGAAAGGACTTTGCCCCACCATTTTTGTCCACCAGGAACAGATTCAACGCGTTGCTTGCGGGTTTTAGAATTGGGAGCTTTGGCGTAACGACGGGTTACGTCACGAGCAGAGGAGTCGGCGTAGAATGCAAGAACGTAGGAGAGAGCATTTTCTTTGTCTGTTAGGGGTGGCTCAAAAGAGCGGGGTTTGGAGATGGTTTCTGTGACGAGGGGGTCGATGGGAATCCATTTTTGGTGGGCAGAGTCGAGGACTTCGAGCCAGAAAATTGGGAAAGGGGATTCACGGATGGGTTTTGCTTTTGGGGTTGGTGGGGGTAAGGGTGCAGATGGTATTTGGGGTAGATGGTAAGAGGAAGCCCCTGGATGTCCGAGGCGGCTGCGTGGATTAGAAAGGAGAGTTGAGGTGCTGGGAACCGGTGATGGAATGGGTGGCGGCTGGATGATCGGTTTTGTTTTAGGTTTAGGTGGTTTAGGCATGGATGGACCACCAGTGGTGAAAGATAGGGGTTGTAGTGAACAGATCAGGCGGGTTTCAACATCTGCGCTTCGTAATAATGCACAAAATAGCTGTGCTCCTACATCTCTGGAGCCTTTCAGCTCGGTTGCCGCTTTCCTAAAATCTGCCTTTTCATACGAAGAATCGGCATCATCAGGTAATTTATACTATTCGTTTTCCAATTAGGACTGGTATCATCCATCAACGTGCGAGACCTACATCTTTAATATTTTCTTCATCATCCGCCCACAAAGCTCTTCTCATTCCCCTCTTCGTAATTTGGAACTTAGTTCTCCATAGTACAGCTACCATTTCCAAACCCCTCTTCAACGAGTCTGCTTGACTAAATTGCGATAAATCTTTCCTCGGTCTCAGGAATGACAGTACCTTCCTATTCAAAAGTGGTCTTAGAGAATCCTGAACTACGGGATCATTACACCATTCATTTCTCATCTGGATATGTGATAACAAACATAAAAGATGTAATTTATGAATCTCCAACCGGTAGGCTTTATCCCCTTGAGTGAGAGCTTTACGCCTAGGAGTAGTGGATTGAAGTTGAGGTGCTGGTCTAGTGAGAGTTAATTCTAAATCTCCTGATGGTTCATCATCTTTCGCGTTGAAATTAATGTTTTCCCAATCAATTTCATCATCAACATCGCTTTCGTCGGTCTCTTCATCTGAATCTCTATACGCAGTTTGTTGAGGTATGCTAGTATCATCATCTTCATCTTCACCATTGAGACTCTTTGATGCCGTGATAACATCCTCAAATTCCACTTCTTCATCTTCTTCATCTTCCGCTATGTCATGTGACCCCGCCACAGAAGCTTTCGATGGTCCTGATTCTGATGCCGGAGCTGCGGCACCTCGTAATCCAATTCTTCGTTTTTTCAAAGGTCTTTCAGGGACTTCTAATTGGGCTGGTATGGCTTCTACCAACATATCTCGATATACATCTGGGACCGCATTCTGACTTGTCGCCTTTCCTTTTCCCTTTGGTCTTCCCCTGGTTTTCGGAGGCATTTTTCTTTTTCTACTCTCGTGATTCGGATTCTTGCTGGGATTATTTTCGTATATATTGCTCTCCGCTATCTCATCGTCCGAGAAAGAACGACCCTAGAAGGGGTTGATGATACCTGGATCTGATTTCGTCGTGATACACCATTAACAATACTGTTGATTGGGCGATTGTTTGAGGAAATGCAGTTCAGATGAGAGAACTTTAAGGAAAGAAGAACCACTAAATTTGCCAGCCAATATATCCAAACATGAATTCAAGAACTTTATTGTTGTCTGATAAAAGCCCTTTGAATTTTGGCGTAGCTTCGCGCCGGTGAATCATTTCTACTTACCTAAGAAACTTGGATGTTGATTAATAAGCAAGCACCAAGTAGGCCAAGTTGCAGGTGCGCACATATCAAAAATAAGGATCCAGTCTAATAAAATCGACTCAACATTTGGGAGCTCACCAGGTATCATGGTGACAGATAAGTCTCTAGGTAGTAAGATAGTATTCTACAAGGAAGGAAAGAAGGTGCTAGGAGGAGCATTAACTATATAGGTTGTGGAAGCTATATGCGTCCATATAGGCTAACCAGAACGGGTTGAACCCGTGACACCAGGACTAGGTATTCTTATCAGAATTTCAACCACAAAAGCTCATCGGCAGTTGTTATAAAAATAGGATTTGTTAGATTATTATTTTGAGCTTGTATTTACTTCTTTATTTTGGATTCTATCATCTAAGGTTTTTTAAACTTTATTTATAATTGAATATTGTTTTATAAAAGTGTAAAATCAATAAATTACTGATTTAATGTGACGGAAACCCCTGCTTTCCTCCCACCCTTATTATATAAGAAACCTCAGGTACATTAACCATGTCCACACATGATACGATTACTCGGGATTAGTATGCGATTTAGGTGACCTGAGGATCAGATCCGGACAAGTACTAGGTATCAATGGTTATCGGTAAAGTAAGATCATTGGAGGAATAAATATGACTTCTTTTTGCCTAGCCATTGCGGCTAGGCCATTCATTTGTGTATATATAGAGTAGCTATTCCCATCTACAGGTGCTCTTCACCTGTAGATTCTAAGTTAAATACAATTGCTGGTCTATAAACACCCTTTTGGTCACATTTAATATCTTGTCACGATTCGCCATTAGGATTAGTGTCCTGGGATCTAAAAGGAATCACGTGATAAGGAGCCCTAGGAGCCTTCAAAGCTCCTAGAGCTCCAGGAGCCCTGAGGAGCCAGAAAGCTCCTGGGGGCTCCCTTCTTCGTTCATTATATAGTCAGAGTAGTTTTATAGTTTAGGAGCTTCGTGCTCAACTTAGTTATCAATTAGTTTACCTACATTCTACTTGATCTAGTAACGAATTCACTTCCAAGTGAATACCAGTGATAAAGCCTTAACCCACAACTACCAACCAGACGAAACCTTAGACAGCCGCTGCCTTCAGTACAGTATCTTTACATATCTGTATAAAACCAAAACAAAGATTTATCTAACAAATTCTCAATTTATTATTATTATTATTATTATTAGTTTTAAAATTTATTTAGAATAAAAATTATAAGTAAAACTCTTTAAAATTCTTTAAAATTATTTATAATAATTATAATAATGTGACCAAAAGGGTGTTTATAGACCAGCAATTGTATTTAACTTAGAATCTACAGGTGAAGAGCACCTGTAGATGGGAATAGCTACTCTATATATACACAAATGAATGGCCTAGCCGCAATGGCTAGGCAAAAAGAAGTCATATTCATCCCTCCAATGATCTTACTTTACCGATAACCATTGATACCTAGTACTTGTCCGGATCTGATCCTCAGGTCACCTAAATCGTATACTAATCCCGAGTAATCGTATCATGTGTGGACATGGTTAATGTACCTGAGGTTTCTTATATAATAAGGGTGGGAGGAAAGCAGGGGTTTCCGTCACAAATAAATTAAATAAAATAAATAGATTACAAATTTTAAATCAAATGTATTTAAAATATTAATTAATAATTATATATCAATATTTATACTATCTTATTAGCTTTATACACAGAAATTATTTTGAATACCAAGGCTTTCTCCCGATCTGAATTATTACCAATTAGAATACTCAGATCCTGACTCGCATTTTCAACCAATCAGATCGCAACTCTAAGCGAACAACATTTATATAATATTCCACAACCAAAACCTCTCTACAATTGCAAAAACCTACAACAAGAACTCTAAGGAGGTAAACCTGCAATAATAAGAAACAACTACTTCAAGCACGACTATATTCTGCACAGGATAGCCAGATACTATTGAAGTCCAAAGTTTTCATTATCTCTAAAATGACGCTACTGTTAAATCTTCCTCCTGAGCTCTTCCAAATGATTCTGCTCCAGGCTGTACTCGTCCGCTCACCAACAAGAGCTTTAAGACTTAGGCTAGTATGCAGTGAGTTTAGATTCTGTTTCTTTTTAATCCTTGTAATCTATCAACCACTAACAAGCACCAGAGCAATTCTCTCAGCAAGTTCAATTTGTGCTTTTCCAACGGCAGCTATTGGACGAGGGCCTTTTAGGGTCTATGACGCGACTGGAATGGAATCATTGTGAACGCGCCAAATTCTGGCATTCATACTTCGTTCAGCGGACTTTAAACACCGAAAACCGTTCGCATCTCAACTCTCATGTGATAAGCCGTATGCGCATGATTGCGGAACGTATCTGTGAGGAGACTGGCATCGACCTCAAAACGACAATTGAAGCTCTTTGTTGGCCAGCAATGTACCAGGCACACCACTTCTCCGATGCCATTAGAGAATCTGGACGATTGTCATACAACCTCGAGCGGGATCTCTTGAGCGCTGCAGCGTACCTTAATCTTGTTCCCGTGACGAGAAGGCTACTTCAAGCTGATGATTGCTTTGAAGACGGGAATACAACCTTCTTTCCTTCACCTATAATTCTTGCCACGGTAAGCATATTCTTCAACCTCAGACTCAACTATGTTCATTTCCAATTCGGCACCTTCTTATTAATAGCCCTCGTTTACACAATGCCTTTCAATTAAAATAGTTACTAACTCTCTGATGTTTAGGTGGCAGGAAATACACATATACTTGAACTTTTCCGAGATTATATTCATCAACACTCCCCTGAATCGAAAGGAGTGGACAATAGTGTTACCCGAAGAATTTGGAATCGAGGAATGATAGACAGCATTGAACAACAATTTATCGAAGGTGCCGCAATGCTAGACGATACAAAATTGTTGCGTTCAACTATATATCCGACCAATGGAACTCGCATAACTGGGCCTATGGATCTGAGCACATTCAAGGGGATTCTTTGTGGTAAAGATCGTGCACATAGCGTTGAAGTAAACGAATATCTTGGGGACTTACTTGGAGAGAAGGCCAGTGTTCATTCGAGTGCTTCTATGCTGGGGAAACACGCTCGAATAGGAAACATTAAAATGGTTCGATTTCTCCTCGATTCAGGCATAGATATTCGTGGGATTTCATCCTGCGTACCATTGGTTGAAGCTTGCCGTGGGGGACAAGAAAAAATCGTAGATCTCTTACTAGAGCGAGGTGCTGAACCAGATTTTCCTCTCAATATCACAGCCTCCGAACTTAGATCCTGGGAACATAGGCTCGGTCATGCGCCTATTAGCTATCATAAGGAGACATTTCATAGTGCGATGGGTATGGCAGCTAAGGCGGGGAGTCTATCCATCGTTCAAAGGCTGATCAATCACGGTGCTCGTTTAAATCATCCGATGAAAGGGGATATTGCATTACGCTATGCGGTCACATACGAATATACGGAAATAGTGCGATTTCTTCTCGGATCGGGTGTTATATCTTTATACGCTAGACGATGCAGTTTAAAATATGCAACCGATAAAGGACTCGAGTCTATGGTGGAGCTGCTGAAATGTGATCTTGCAGACTTTGAGGCTAAGAGAGTAGTCAAGGACTCGAAGACATCCTGAGTACTTTGACGAGTACAAATCTTCTTTCTTAATGTATTAGTCTAGATCAGAAGCTATTTTAACCTTCGATCTTCGACGAGATGTCTTTCTTGACAATAGTTTAATTATCTCGTTGAATTTACTGAGTTACACAAGTTCAATATTTCAATAACATGATATCTTCAAGAACTTCAATCATTTGACCTACGTGATTGTAAATTACTAACTGTCCGAACTCAGTTTGGGCATTGATTGAAGCGTTTTTGTGTACCGAAATAATTTATTTCAGTATTGTACCTAAAAATGAAAACGAGACGAATAAATCCCAATCCTTTCATCAGCCACAAAATTATTTATTTCCTCTTCCATTCACCTACGGAACTCGACAGCTGCTAGAGTTTTTCCAAACTCTATCTCGTCCTCCTCAATCATAATTTTAATCTCCCTTCCCATTTCCTCGTATTTATTCTCATATTCCCTCAAGAAATACTAAAAGGACGCCATATCCGACTTCTTCATGTTGGGACTTTTTGGTTCTGGGATCCTCGCATAATTTTCTGCCTCGTATAGCTTTTCTTCTTCCAGCAATTCAAGACCCAAGACTCGTTTACGAAAACGGTAGGTGCAGGCTCTGTCGAGATCTCTCTGGGAGAGCCCTTGCTCCATTTTCTCCTTCCTGGCCGCTATTTCTTCTCTCTCAGCTTGTTCCCCCGCAGGTTTTTTTTTTTCTTTCTCGGCTCATTCCTCCACAAACTCTTTCCCTTTCTCAGCCTGTTCCTCTGCATGCTTTTTTTCGTTCTCGACTATGTTATCGGGGTATCGGCCGGTATGGAGGAACACTATCTATGGATTATTTTCATTCTCTGCGGAAACCGCTACTGACAATAATGAACCTGATCATATGAAATAGCGCTATGATTCCAAGAGCTATTACAGCTTTCCACCAAAAAGCCGAGTGGGTTTTAGTTTTGGTCATGTTTGATGTGGTTGATGTGGTTATATTTGATGAATTGCTTGTGAGCGATGTGCAAGAGAAACATGTGGATTATGCGGCATTGGCTAGAGAGCTCCATGTTACATCGGCGGTATACGTGGTGGGATTAAGGCTGGACGGTGCTTAATATAGTTAGTAAGATTTCATATAAGATTTTAGTGACTGTGACAATTGTGAATATGAGTGTGGAAGTGGATGGAACTGACATTTTGTGTCTTTTTTATTCTAAAAATGGTAATGAATGAATAAGTGATAGAATGATGGTGACAACGACGCTTTTATACAAAACTCGAAGTCTATCGGAGTACAGATTATATAAATTCGGTCCAGACATTACTAACAAACTTGGTGGCTTGCTAACTGGGTTAATGTTATAACTATTTAGATTTTAAGATTATGAGTAGTTTTTTAGGCTTGGTTAATCGCAGATGGTGTTCGGCCTAATATGGCAAGTACGATGATTGTGGGCCCTACTATATAATCATGATTCGTAGCACCAATAACAAGATAACCCTCTTTACATCTACAATAACAATCCTTTCGGCGAGGAGTTTTGGTCGACCACTATCCCCTCTTTCCCCACCCCTAGCTTAACACTACCATCATACACTTTTCAACGTGTGACATAATAGCATACTAATTACCTTTCTAAAGGAGAAGAATAGACTAGATAACTCAGACTACCAAACTAGCACACAATTAAGACGAAAGAGGAGGGGGAAAAGGCTCCACATAATCCATCCGGCTCTACAAAGAATGATCATCCGCGGAGACCTGACGAGTATTAAATTGCTTAGGGGATAAAGGCGACTTTCTGTGTGACCTGGTGGATTAAATACGTGATAGCGTTGTTCTCTTCCCAGCTATAGCTCGGCCTGCAAGTGAATCTGCTGTTGCCCTGCAAGAGTTTTATAAATGCCGATTCTTAATTCAAAGGAATCCCTCATGTTCAATGGAGATCCTAGAAGTGGGACTTCCCAGGATTAAGATGATGATGTCCGAAATTTAATAAATTAGTCTTATCACCAGATAATCATTATTCCATCAGCGCATAGGAATCCGCCGATTAATATAGTGGTTCTCCCCCCTTAAACTCTCTGTTATCGATCTTTTTGCGCTCGCACAGCCATTGGATACCTCAACTCGATTACGTCAATTTCAATGTTTTTCAGATATGCAACAATTCCCTCACCTCGAATTCTCCTCGTGATTGCGACACTGAATATAAGGTGAGGCGGCTCCTGTTGCATATTTGAACAATGATGCTGTCGATGTATTCGAGGAGAACCTTTCCGTTGAGGAATTCGTTGAGCATAGGGTTGATGTGTCAGTTAAGGTGCATGCGTTGCTGGATTCCGCGGACTTGGGCTTGATGTATCGTTGTCTGAAAGTGAATCCATGGGCCGGCAATGATGGAACTCCAACGCCAACTATGATCTGATAAGATTTTCTAAGGCAAGATCTAACCAATGGATTAACGAGCGCAAAGCTTGGGTCTCTTTTGCTCTTTTTGCGCTCCCCCAGAGCCAACTATCCCCATGCTTGAAATTTCAGATATGCAACTAAAGAATTTAAGGTTTTAAAGTCTAAGATTTGACCAATGGACTAACGAGCGCAAAGCTTGGGTCTCTTTTGCTCTCCATTGCGCTCTTCCAGAGCCAACCACCCTTGCGTTGAAATTTAAGATATGCAACAAAAGAAAAACTAAGGTTTTAAGGCTGCGATGGTGGCTTGAAACGGCTAAGTGAATAGCTTTTGAGGGAATGATGTTGCATATCTGAACAATCGATCCCTGCTTAGTGTTTGGAATAGAAGGGAGATGCTAGAAAGGATTTGTCCTGGAAGGCAGCAGGCTTCTCCTGATTTTGCGATCAGCTTCTGACTGGTCGGATTCTGAATACTCATCTGAACAAGTGAAGACCCCCTTAGAAGTGAAGGTAGTAGTGGTACTAGCCACAGTGGCACATGATGTCCATTACTATTGCCAATGTCTCGTGCGGAGACTGGAGGCACAGAAAATAACATGCAAGATGAGAGTTGGTGGATATACAAACCGTTTAGTTAGAAGCTAATCGCAGAACTTGAACCAGTTTTGGCCTGAAAACAGTCGCACGATTGGCCATATAATCAAAGGAAATCGATGATTGCCAGCGTCTTGAGTTCGGTAAGCTCAATGAATTGGATTGAGGATACAGCGGACACTTTGAGGACTTCGAATCCTCCGGTAGTTTCAGACAGTGATACAGTTCAGCAATGATGCTTTGTATCTACCTTACTACTGGATATTCATCAAGATTGCATCAATTCTAATTCTTTGGAAGGCATGTCGTTAAATTTGAGATTTGAGCTAGTGATGTTGATTACATAAATGCTGACTATTCACATTTTAGGCGCACCCACTCAACATGATCGAGAATGACTGTTGAAGCTAGAATTATACAATATTGTTAATCGATGTTCTTTTTCAGTATCAATGATCAACCATTGGATTTCTCAGAATCCAAGAAGGAAAATATGCTTAGGCGGGTATTTCTGTGGGCTTTGGCTTGGTATTATGTAATTAACTATCCTAGATCAGCCTCTAAGGCCAACGGAATTTCAGCATAACCCTATCCTCTCTCGACACCGCCCATCTTAGCGCTAAGTCATTCTTCCATATTTGTAATAAAGTAGCTCCGCGATCAAGGAGCTTGCGAACAATTCGCAAATCGCTTCCTTCAGCTCCTACGCATAGTATTTGATCTCCTAGCCATCCCAATCTTTCTTTTCTCTCGTAATAGACGTTTAAGTTGGCACCACGCTCAAGTAGAAGATCAACGACATCTTCATGATTTTCCCTGCAAGCTGCTTCTAGTGATGGTCCGCCGAGCCAGTCGTGAATCTTGATTCCTCCATCAAGGATATACCTCACTATTTCCAGATTTCCGAGATGAGTATGCTTCTCCAGACCTCCGCGGAGATCCCTGATAGCTTTATCATTGAATCCTTTGAGGTGCTTAGGAGAACATGTGATGGCTAATATAAGACCAAACTTACTGCAGACAAGCTGAAGTCTTAACGACTTTTCCACTCAGCGATCGTTTGAGGGCGGCTTCAAGCAAAATCTCGTGGATCAGCTCGGATGCTAAATCTAGAAAATTCATTTTCTTTGGTTGCTGTTTATGGACTTGCACAATTGAGGAGGCGGGATTGTTGTTGTTTAAATAGGATGTTGAAAGAAATTAAATTTGAGGAATTTGAGGTTAAACTTACATGGTTGGCTCGAAACGAAATAGAGACTAATATGTGTGCCCGTTTTTCCGAAGAAATTCACCACCCAGCTGCTCGATGAAGCTGAAAATCAAAGGCATACGAAAAAGACGAGTTGAGTTCAAAAGGACAGAATAGGTTCCTACAGCAGAGGCATTCCAAAATATAAAGACAAATAAATGTCGACAAATCCGTCCCAGAGCACGAAATTATACCACGGACTATGCTCAAATCACCTCAAAGTACGCATTTAAGTATGCACTATGGTGATAACATTTTACCAATTTTATTTACCCTTAGCTCAAGTATGTAGTGACTGGCAATCTTTCAGCTGCAAGCCAGCATCTTTATCGTGTCCTCCCTTGATCATGAACAAATGCTGACATTACTGTATTCTTAGATAATTTGTGCCATTTCAAAAATTTCAACTAGTAATTAGTCATCAATTTCCTAATCATCGACAATTCCAATTTACCACCCTTTTTTTCAAACATTTGATGCACATCCGACTCTTTTCTTCTCCAGTATTTTCTCATAGTCTCGGTTAACAATCTTCTCGGCATGATTGCTCTTCCTTCGTAATTCAGATATGTGTTCAAATCCGCTCCATAATCCAGCATAACTTTGACAATTTCCAAATGATTGCACACCAAGGATTTTTCTTCCTTTGAATATTCCTGCGAGGAGCCATTTGCGTCCACTCTTGGAAGAATTGCACAGACATTGCGAATGGCTATTTCAAATGCGGTCCATTCATGAATTGCCGAGAAGTCTTTCATTTTTCTGTTAGGTTGAGCTCCATGTGCCAGGAGCAGTTTTACCATGCGAGGGCTTGGAGGAATGCGATCTCGAAGATATTCTGAATTCTCCCTTTGTTCCATGCCTTGAATATAATACTCGTCTGTTGCTGCAAGGGCATATGGCAAAAGAGTGTGGACGATGGAAGCTCTTATTTTTGGAGCGAGGAGATTCAAATTCAACTTGACGTATGCACAAAGGTCCCAGTTTACCGCAATGTGCAGGAAAGAGGAGAAATCCTTCGGTGTCCAGATTTTGCTTTTGATCCTGGAAGCGTGTGTCAATTTTGCAAATGTTTTCAAAGGCTCGATATAAGTATCTGAACCTGCAATGTCAGCCTCATGAGCGTAATGAAGGACTGTTGTCATAAAGAGTGAAAGTGTGGAACGGTCATTCAATATCTTTTTCCGAGCTTCGAAAAATTCAAGCTGTCTTACATATGAGCACATAAGCGGAGTGCATGGCTCAAAGTCCATTTCTGAAACGTGTTTGAAGAGCTTTGAACGTATTCCTGGGCGTTCAAGATATTCTCGGACGCTACGATGCAAGTACATGACCCGATAGCCAAGATAATCAAAACCAGAAGAATACCCCAGCCCAATCTCGAGCAAGCCTGTACACTTTACTTTTAAATGATCTCGAATTTTATTGTTTCTAATTTGTAGCTCCTGCAAGTTGAATGTGATATCCTCGGCTCAGGAAGTACAATAATCGAGAGAAAAGGAAAGAGTCAAGGTATCCAATCTCCTGACGCCTCCCCAGCGTATATATGCGGCTCGTACAATGAGAAATATCAATGCAGACTTCTTGATATAGAACGGATCAATGTTGTCAAGCATTGAGGAAAACAATTCTTCGAGGTCCAGTGGAAATATTCCGATACGTTCCTGTAGATCTTGGAGAGGATCTCTATTGGCGAGGCCTCTTTCAATTTCTTGTACGACAAGCTTAATCCACAAGAAAACCCCGTCTGCTCGCGATATAATCTTTTCGATGAGGCTTAACGCTTGGACTGGCTGCTTCACGCATAATTGTTGGTAGTTGACATTATTTCGGAGACTTGACTTGACAAAATGATCAATATCGGTCTGCGTCAAGTCCTGCAGTCTCAATGACGGTCCAGATCCGAAAGCATCATCAAACTCAAGTAGCGGACGACTGGAAAGACATATCTTCAGCCATGGTACTTGGGCGAGCATACTGAGATATTTGGCAATAGTTGAAGGTTGTCCCTCATATTCGTCAAGACCATCAACAAACAGACAAAGTTTGAAGCTGTGCATGTCTTGGCTAATGAGGATGCGCATTGCAGCGTCTAATTCGTTTAAACCCCAGTGTTCCATCTCCGTCGGTTGATTATTGTAACTTGCTTAGCAAAAGGCTTTACTAAATCATTGTAGATCTTAGCCCACCTTGTAGGGAAGCAGACAGGAAGAATATCGGTAAAATGTCCCAGGATCTCTGCAAGAAGTGCTCGAAGTAGACCATGCTGCGACCTTTGCTCAATAGTACCACTGTTCCAGAAGTAAAACTTTGCCATAA
This sequence comes from Sclerotinia sclerotiorum 1980 UF-70, assembly GCF_000146945.2. Taxonomy (NCBI): domain Eukaryota; kingdom Fungi; phylum Ascomycota; class Leotiomycetes; order Helotiales; family Sclerotiniaceae; genus Sclerotinia; species Sclerotinia sclerotiorum. Next base: position 1,022,355 of record NW_001820823.1, read on the forward strand.
CCAGGGGCAGCGAAGCGGACAATTGCTGCAGAAGCTCCCTTGTGGTATTGTGACTACATATAAACCTCATCAATGTTGATTTACCCGAAGCTGCTTTCCCATTGATCCAATATATACCGGAGCAATTTCGCAGCCAGTGCACAAAACTAGTCCACGGCGCAGAGCTATGTGCGTCGTCAAATAGCCATTGGAAGGTCCCTCGATACACATCTGGTATAGTTTCTTCCCGTTCTTTCAGTGTTGGAAACTTTAGGCTTTGAGTCAGATATTGAGCAACTTATAAGCGGATTGCCTTTTCTTGCCATCTAAGGTTATGCAGTATCTACTCTTGAGTCATGTGTTTTCCTGTGGTCATCAAAGCTTCGTTTCTATGAAGTTTGTGAGTAGGTAAATGAAAAGTAAATGACTAATAAACGCTTCAGGTTTAAAAAAACATGGCTCGAAGGCATTGTTGAAGGAGTGAATGCAAATGCAGGAGATGGAGGATCGGTTTGTAGCTTTACACAAAATTTCCATTAGTCCAAGCTGTTGAACTAGATATGAAGACTTTGAGCGCTCAAAAGCTGCGAAGGTGTAGTCTAAGAAGACCTGGCACTCGGAATACTTTCAATATTCCACAAAAATTGAATGTACCAATAAACTCAAGAATCAAAAATATATATCGTTGAAATTTCTGCGTGTTTACCCGTATCAAGCTCTTGGAGAGTGACTGCATGATGGAAGAACTAACTATGCTTACTGGCTATCTCCAATCATATCGAGCTGACGCACAGCAATCGTAGAAAAAGTGTGCTTGTCAGTTAGTAGCTCCATTCTCCCAAGAAATTGAGTGATTGCCATGGTTTGGTCTTGAACACTTTTAGTAACTTCATCGTGATGCTTTAGAAGTGCAGTAACAATAGTTTGCGTATTAAAATCGAGATTGTCGAAGCGACTTGTCTGACTCGATGATATGAGAGAAAGCTGATCTCTTCTAATCGTCATTTTCCGTGAAACGCGGACTTCTTGGATTGACTTACCGAAGATCTACAACGATATGCATCTGTATAGAATCCCTCAACAAGGCCAAGCGATTTTGCAAATCAATTAATTCTTTTTCAGACCAAACTGACTTCAATGCTTGTTTGAGGGTTTGCCATTTCCTTCGGTTACCAGTGGCAGTGACTTTTAAACTACTCAGTTTACTATTGAGCTCTGTGGACGATTCCGTTGCATTTTTGCAGATGCAAATGAACGAGTTATCTGCCGGAGCAGGTATAACTCCACTTCCGCACAGACCTGAATAAGAATCCGAGAGCCTCTGAGACAATGTAGAGAGGTCGTCGACCGCAAGTCCCAATTGTTGGTGAACATTTAGCGATTCAGCTCCAGATTTGTAGAGTTCATTAGCGCCAGCGATCACCTTCAAGCTAAAATCCACGAACTGAATGATTGTTCCTGCCAATGACAATGCATCTAATGGGTTCATCATTGTGACGACCGGTAGTAGGTAGATAGAAAAAGGGGTGTTTGCGGCCGCAAGTATGATATCAAGCTGCGGCTCAGCCGAAGGCCACCTTAACAACGTCGACGTTACACTACTTTAAGGATGGCTGGTGGATGCGATCCATGGCATACTACCTGTACGATATTGGCCAACAGACAGCCAATCAATCCCAAAAACATGTCAAAATTCACAATAGAAAGGACAAGAAATTCCATTATTAATTCTGGAGGCATATTATTTTCTTTATAAGAATAAATATAAATTTTCAGATATATTTGCTAGTGTACGTCGAGTTATGCTTAGATGTGACATTAAGGTTAAGCGCTAGAACAAATAAAGCAAAGCCGACTGTCCGCTAGCGTCCGCTTAAGGTTGGTTATCCAGCCCCTCATCCACTCCAATATTGCACGCTCCTGATTTCAGAACTTCGGAAAACTAGTAGCCATTTTGAGATAAACTTCATACGTTGACAAGAAATAACAAATGAACTATCTCGCTCGTAAGTAATAACTTCACAACATGCACAGCAAATACTGATTTTAAAGACAGAAGTTTCAGAGCACTAAACACAAACATGGTACCGGTATACAAAATCGCATTGATCCAGATTTGTCCAAAGGTCTGTTGACATTTTTTCTTGTTTGCCTACCATCATTATTGCTACTTTATCGAGTGCAATTCTAATACGCTGAGGGAGACCTGTGTCAAGCAAACATACTTGTTTCCCCTTCCAGTATATGTGGTGCCCATACGATAACCACGTCCCGAAACTTAACAAGAATTCGAGCTCATACTATTTACTAGCCTCTAGCTACGGACTACAACTATGAAAAAGCGGTAGCATTCATCAGAGATGCCGCTTCTCAGGGATGTGACCTTGCCGTGCTTCCAGAATATCACCTTACTTCATGGGTCCCGGATGAACCTGAATTTCTTTCACTATGTCACCACGATGTCACATCGAAATACGTCTCCGGTTATCAATCTCTCGCCTCTGAACTCAAAATATCCATCGTCCCAGGCACAATCTGCACCTTGCACCCCGAAACATCCCTCCTCCACAACACAGCACATTTCATATCCCCAGAAGGCAAAATTCTCTCTTCCTACACCAAAAAGAATCTCTGGCATCCAGAACGTCCACACCTAACATCATCAACCCATGACCCACACACCACTTTTGAGTCTCCGCTCGGTAAAATCGGAATGCTTATTTGCTGGGATGCCGCGTTTCCAGAAGCTTTCCGGGAGCTCATTTCTCAAGGCGCAAAACTCATCATCATTCCCACGTTCTGGACTCTTAGCGACTGTACACCCGCAGGCTTGGCACGCAACCCGCTTTCCGAAGAATTATTTGTTCAATCTATGTTAACCTCCAGAGCATTTGAAAATACCTGCGGAATTGTGTTCTGTAATGCCGGAGCACCAATACGAAAGGGTAAAGAGAATGCAGGATTTCTGGGTATCAGTCAAGTTACCGTACCATTTCAAGGAGCCTTGGGTAGAATGGGACGAGAGGAGGGGATGAATGTGGTAGAGCTGGATATGCAGATTTTGGAAGAGGCGGAAGAAGCATATAAGGTGCGTATGGATATGGAAGGGAAGGATTGGCATTATGCACATACTCTGAAAAGAACAATTAGCAATGAAGGAAGTAAGTTGTGAGGAGCGGTGTTAAGTTCAATTGTGCCTTGACACCAAATCTTCGATTGGTGTGTTAACTTTTTGCGATATATCAAGCCAACTCAAGTTATATATGGTCTCTTTGCACTTTCTCTTTCATTCGTTCTTGCATGTATCACAGAGTGGAGGGCTAGAAACTCTACTTGAGTTACAATAAGGAATCTCTTCTCACGATGGAATCGAGGGAAGAAGATGCAAATGGAATGGAACAGGTGATGAGGGAATGGAGAAGATGCATAGGATGGTGGAGGAGAAGAGGATAGCTTATATTGATGATTAGCTGAGGGCCTTTTTAATCAAAATCCATTTTTTCAATAATAAATTGTAATAATTTCAATCTTTGGAAAAATTCATCAAGGATTCTTGGTTGTGAATATTTCGATATGGAGTAATATTCACTCACCTCACTCACCTCACCCTCCTCATTCTCCTCATTCTCCTCATTCTCCTCACCTCATTCATCTCCTTCCTCCTTCCTCTCCCATAATCCTCAAAAAGAACAACATTATTAAATAATTCCATCAAATTGTAATTATATACAGGATAATTATTAATCTACAAATCCCATAATCAATACCTACTAGGTACCTACTTAGGTATTATCATTCCATATCTCCACCTCTATATTACATACATAATCCAAGCATTAAAAATTCCAGCCCAGCTTCAATACAAGAAATTCCAATCATACGCCTCGAGCTGATTATGCCGCAAAGTTCAAGTTAAATGGTCTAATCCCTTCTATAGTTATGCATCAGTTATTCATAGCGTCGTAATATTATTTACTTGCTGTTGTCTTCTCCACCCCTTTCCAATCCGTTTTGTACAAGTTTAATTTTTCCGATATTCCCCAAGTAATCCATTGAATTCCAGTCCGGCGATACCTAATAGTACTCGGGTAAATCGCTGAAGCTCGGAATTGTCGTTGAACAGTTAAAATCCGGTTGGTATGCTAGTTTTGGAAGAATGCCTGCTGCTAATGCTCTCTGATAACCTATTTATTCGGTATGTTAGTATCCGATCCAATATTCTCCAGACACCTTCATCTCATTCTCGCTTCCATCCATCTTCTCACCAACCAATCCACCACCATAAAGAAGTGAAAGCATAAAACAAAAGAAAAAAGAAACTCACTCCACTGTGTTCCACCCCCCTCACTAGTTTCCGTAGCCCAAGTCCAATAAAACCAGCCCCAACCCAACTCAAAACTATGCATCTGCGCTTCGGCAAACATCTTCAAAAAGCTCTTGTACGTATCACTATAGGTACTTGGATCTGCATTTGCGTTCGTACAACTACATGTATTATCCTGTGTGGGACAATCTGGCGTCAACCGCTCTGTTGATGGATCTCCAGAATTATATGTACCTTCCCATCTATTCCCTTGATTCACATTCGTGAGATAGGTTGCGCAATCCGTATCGGCTTGAGACCATTCTGCAACCATCGTGGGCCCGAATCCCGTATTTTTATTCATGGATAATTCGGTTTGCTGAGTCCAGCCAGTACAGGCATAATTAACTTTTTCCGTATGGTTGTAAAGAATTTGACCATTGTTGAAGATGACATATTGATGAACATCTAGAATTAAATTGTCATAACTAGTCAAATCACCGTGCCAATTTTCGAGCCCTCGAAATCCATCTCCAATTACGACCTGCGCTGTGATGCCATTTTTCACCACTAAATCCGTCACAACGGATGTCCAGTTCAAAACAGAATTAGGATCGATTGCTGTCATTCTAGGTTCGTTGGCCAGGCCATAGAAAGTAAGAATATTTTTGTAACGATCTTGAGCAAAAAACTTGGAGAGTCGATCGTGGATTTCAATACTACGTTGAGCATTTAGGTCGCCATTGGTTCCATTTAACCAACCAACAAGTCCTTGACGACCGGAGTGATTCCAACCATTTTGGGATCCAGGAAGTCCGTGAAGATCGAGGTTAATGCGAAGACCATGCTTGCGAGCCCATTCTATACCACGGAGAAGGTAGCGCCATGAGGTGCGAAAAACATAGGGATCATCGTCGTAAGTTATCACTGCCCAATATGAGTAAGGTATTCGAACATGATCTAAACCAGCAGCGGCGATATCGGCAAATGTTTGTTCAGTGACGAAGGTTGCATAATGTTTTTCGAGAGTAGATGCAGCTGCTTTGGCACCCAACTTAGTGGTCAGTGTCCACTCATCGATAATACCATCTGCTGATGAGTAAGAATTGAAGAGAGATGGCGTAATAAAAGGTTCGATAGAAAGCCAACCCCCTAAGTTAACACCTCTGGCTGGTCTTGAAGTGTAGGCTCCCCAGTCTGCAGATATTTTGGGTGCATTGGAATTTGGTGCTACATCATCGCTGTAAGAAATATTCAAACCCATTACTGGAAGATCTCCAATAGTCTCGTTCGTATAAGTAACATTAAAATCTAACGTGTCGTACCATGTGAAAGGATCCAAATATGTCCCTTGAGCTGCAACTGGAATATCACTTTCTGACATGCCATCAAGATTTGAATTTGGAGGACTTCCATTCGCTGGTGTGGGAGCTGTAGACGACGAGGAGCTTGATGTGTGCTTTTTGCTAGCACTCACAGCAACTGCTATTATAATTATCAAGATTACTACTCCAATTCCAAGTCCAATCCCTAAATACATTATCAGCTCTAAACATAATTTTTGCGACCTAGAGTTTGAAAACCCACATATGCGTTTCCGCCTTTTTTTAAACTCCTCGTCACTTTCGATATACTTCTCATAATAGCTTGATTCCGTAGGCGCGAATCCACCTCTCAACCCTTTCAGATGTCTTAAATCATTTTTCAGTCCTGCACCGCTGAATATTCTTCGTTGCTTCAGCTCTCCTTCACCTTCTTCCAAAAGTGCTCCACTAACAACTCTCCGCTTCTTTGTTTTAGGTTCTTTCCGAGGCTTCTCATATACTGCTTCATTGTCTGTGAATTTATTTGGTATCTTCAAAGTCGGTTGCGCTTTACGCGGAGCATTTTGTTTTGGTTCTGGGATGCCATTTTGCTTTCTTCTCTGTTTTGAAATACGTAGAGCTGTTTCTGCCGCTGTCTCGTAATCAGAATATTCGCGCTCCCTCTTCTTTCTATCTTCACCGGGGTATCCAGATTCATCGTCGGTGTATCCTCGTTCTCTCCTTCTTCTGTCCTTATTTGGTGTACCAGATTCATCATCGGTATATCCATGGTCCCGCCTCCTTCTTTCTCTCCTTGGTGAACCTGGAATCTCATCATAATCGCCTTCTCTCCTCCTTCTATTTTTACTCGGGGAGCTAGAATCCTCTGTCGCATAACCGCTCTGCCTTCGTCTTCTATCTTTGCTAGGTGACACTCTTTCCCTCGATCGTCCATTGCCGTCATTCACTGGTGGCCTCGACCTTGACTTCCTCCTCTCCTCCCTTCTCTTCTCTCGTTCAAGGGAATCATTTAATCTTGCTAGGGAATCGACTGATAAGGTTTGCGACTCGGTTGGATCAGAAGGTGCTTCAGATTCCGCGATAATGGCCCTTGATCTTCGTTCCGCTCGCCGTTTCTCGTGTAATGTACTTTTTCTATGTGGTCGATCAGATGCGTCCCCTGCCATTCTCTATCCTCCTCCAGCTCTCGTACTTGATAATGCGAAAAAAGTGTGCCAATATAAATGAAACTATCGAATTGACATGGTTTATATGTACAATGAATTGTAATCGTGCTGACCTTGCATCAAAAAATTCTAAATGTTCGACATACGTATGCACACGGATTGTTCAGGGTTATTTTCTCGTTCCTACAGCAACATCCTCATCCGCATAAATTTGGAGGCTGGTCCATAAAAGCTTGGCGGTTAAGTCCCACTCACTCTCAGCTGCCAAAAGTACATCATCGGTTTATCAAATCATCCGCTTAGAAACGGCTTATATTCCCCAGATTTCTCCGCATTTTTTGTAACTCTACATCAATATTGTAACTTTCATATTATCATGACATTTCCTAGTACATACAACCATTCCATCCAACGTCGTAGAACGTTGTACTTGTATTCATCAATTCTTTCATCATGCGAATAACTTCAAGATTATCGACTTCCTTGGTCAGCTCGATCAAACCTTTGAAACCTTTAGGAAATATCCACAATTCGAAACTCCCAAGAGCATATTCGACTTATCCTCCGCAAGCAAAGCTTAACAAGGCAATTGATTATGGATCAACGACAATGTTATGCCATAGCACATCAAGTGCATTACAAAATCCCGAATTTCCACCAGAAATACGAAATGGTACCACAAAACGAATGAACCTATTTCAATCCATTAACGATGCGTTATCTTTGGCATTATCTAAAGATGAAACAACTATGGTTTTTGGAGAAGATGTAGGATTTGGAGGCGTTTTTCGTTGCAGTACTGGACTTGCAGAACAATATGGATCAGAAAGGGTATTCAATACACCATTATGCGAACAAGGAATTATAGGATTTGCGATTGGGGCAGCTGCAGAGGGTATGAAAGCTGTTGCTGAAATTCAGTTTGCAGATTATGTATACCCAGCCTTTGATCAATTGGTCAATGAGGCAGCAAAGTGGAGATATAGAGATGGAGAATATGGAAGAGGATTGGGTGGACTCACTGTTAGAATGCCGTGCGGAGCAGTAGGACATGGTGCTTTGTTCGTTTTGAATTCCATGAACCGTGTTGAAGAAGCTCAAACTAATGATAAATTTTAACAGATATCATTCCCAGTCTCCGGAATCTCTATTTACACATATTCCTGGCCTTCGAGTCATAATGCCACGATCACCTATTCAAGCAAAGGGTCTACTTCTATCTGCTATACAAAGTTCAGATCCATGTATCTTTATGGAACCTAAAGCATTGTACCGTGCAGCTGTTGAACAAGTCCCAATAGACGCCTACACATTGCCTCTTTCCGTCGCAGAAATTGTCAAGCCCGGGAAAGATTTAACTTTAATCTCTTACGGTCACCCTATGTATACATGTTCCGCTGCATTAGAAGCAGCAGAACGAGATCTCGGAATCAGTGTTGAGTTGATTGATTTGCGGACAGTATATCCATGGGATAAAGAAACAGTGTTGAAGAGTGTAAGAAAGACTGGAAGGTGTGTAGTAGTACATGAAAGTATGGTAAATGCTGGAATTGGTGCGGAAGTTGCTGCAAGTATACAGGAAGATAAGGAGACATTTTTGAGAATGGAGGCACCAGTTGCTAGAGTTGCTGGCTGGGGAATACATATGCCACTAATGTTTGAGAAGTTCAACGTACCAGACGTTACTAGTAAGTCCAGAGTTTCTGGGTTTTTGTTTTAATGACTAACAATCATATAGGGGTTTATGACGCTATTAAGAAGTCTATCCGGTACTAGATTGGGTCTGTGGTTAGAAATATGGTGTCTAGATTACGAATATGATAATGACTTTGATGGTGATTCAATTAGGCGTTTTAGAAATGATGTACTCGTTTTGCATAGCTTTATGTTAGAAACATTACCGGACAGCAGCATGAAAAACGTGATTTATCTAAAGATGTAGGTGGTTTCCACTGATTTGATGAGCGATATTTAGCAGTTAAATCTTGTGAGATAACAAATTGAATCACACATCTATTCTTTTGGATTATCTAGTAAAGTCACATATTCAAAACTTCAAGTGAAAACGAAACATATCCCGGGAATATCATTTCCTTAATTATTATTGTGTGAACGAAGTGAATGACTTCAATTCAATTACTACTGTAATAAAGAACTAAGCGAACGCGAAAGAGACTAGCTCTTTTAGTAAGTCTATATAAGACTTACTACTTTCAATATGTAGCTAGCTCTTTAGACAGAATACAATTAGACATACAGGACCTACGTAATCCGTGGGTGCTACGTCTTCCGTATCCTTCTCGTACCAACAATTATATCTTACTATTAAACATTCATATTACCACCTATCATCCCTAGTAATTATACGAGAACCACCGAGGGCATCCCACATAGTGAACATTTCCAGATCTATCCATCTTATCTCTTCATATTTCCTCCCAGGAATAGTCGCTATATTGCCCGCAGAGCTACCTCGTCTTTTTTCAAGTTAAGTACTGCCCCATGGCCTGCAATTTCCCCGATAAGCTTCCAGGGATATTTTGAATAACACGCCCGGCTGGGCGAAATCCGTGACATATGCGAATCGATATTAAACATTGGAAGTTTATACACTTTCCCTTTCATCAGCCGAGGATAATTTCTCAGCTCTCGCCTTCTTCGTCTTTCTTCTCTAATATCTCATTCCTCCCATCAGGTCGATTTCCTCACTCTCACTGTCAGCCTCCCCCCTCCCTACATTCTCAATCCTTAATCTCCACACACTCATCCACCATCATCTCTCCATACAAATCCACCTCTTTCTCCTCCCCACACTCAACACCCCTCCCAGCACATCCTATCCCCTTTACCCCCCTCTCCCCACCCCCCTCCAAAAACTCCCTCAAAACCCTCAACGACCCCCCCCCCCCCCAAACCCCAACATCAAAAACCCCAAAACCCAAAATATAACCAAAACATCCATCAACCTTTCATTCGAATAAGTATCCCTATCCCCGCCAAGCCCCTTATAATCATCATTATCTAATACTAGCTGAGGAGAAGCACCCATTTCCAGAGCTCGCGATCGAGAAGCATCAGCTGCACTAGATTCATACCAATCTTCCATCATAATATCTATTTCTACCTTTGCTATTGATGAGGTTTTGATTTCGACTTCGGTATCGCTTACTAGGATAGGGATGGGTGCTATAAGCAATGGTACCGGCGGGTGTGAATGTGATAGTTTAGCAATTCCTTGCTTTTTGCTCGTGCTGGAGGAGAATATTCCATAGTTCCTCTGTGACTCTATAAGTATCTGAAGCTGATAGGTCGGAGGGGAATGCCATGGTGATTGGAGGGTTTGATTGTATTATTGTATATAATTGTGTCATTGTGGATTTCTGATTTTGATTTTGATTTTTGATTTTTAAATCTGGATGATAGATGATGAGAAGCTAGAAATATTGAAGGATTAGAAGTTATAATGAAATTTGAAATTTGAAATTTGGAGAAATAAAAGATTAAATATCATGTGCGTGGTTACTACTTTAGTCTTCGCCTACAATAATCTTGAGTTGTTTGTTAAGTTGATGATAGTTTACTCGAGTCATTTAGATTATCGAATCCCGATCGAGACTTAAGAACTAAACCTCTTCGATATTTACTTGTTTACTTAATCGTAGGATTGACTGACTCTTACCTTTAGTTCTAGTCTTAGTTCTAGTCTTAGTTCTAGTCTTAAATCTTGAATCTTAGTCTCCTCCTCTTGAGTCTCCCACACACATCGAGAACTTTAATAGCTCACCACTATTTTCTTATGGTAGTTCTCTATTGTCTGGTCAACAATTTCTCATTGGGTCTATTACTGAGGTTTAAGCTATACGAATACTTATATAGTTACACCGATTGATGATTATGTTGGGTTTTACTTACGATTTATTCAACCTATAGTATATCTATTCAGTTCAATGCTATTCAACACAATACAAAACGAAGTAAATACCATCACAAAAAACCTGGATTAAACCCCGATCCCCGGCGGCATAAAAAAGAAAACAAATAAAGTGGATATAGTTTTGTATTCTCTATTTCTTGTTTCTGAAACTCCAATCTCCGATGTTGATGTTGATATCTAATACAATGAATGAATCTTTGTTCATACTTCAAATATATATATGAATATACGTCTGCTAATGCTATGCCATGCCACAGGATATCTCATACCCACTTCCCGCACGCTAAAATGTGTGTATAATTACAATGAAATGAATAAAAATGACGATCACGAAATTAATTCGCGCCAGTACTTTTTTCCTGAGATTTTCCTCTTCCCCTTCCTCCGCCACCACCACCCCTAACAGATTCCCCACCACCTCTTCCCCTTCCACCTCTCCCTCTCGGTCCACCCTTTCCTCTACCACCACCAGACTTACCACCACCTCTACTAACTCCAGTAGAAGCCTTTGCCCTCAAAGCTTCTTCCTCTTGAGCCCTTTTACTCTCTTGATCCCACCATTCTTGGAATGCTTGTTCTTCTTGAATTTCTTGAAGACTTCGCTTTGCAACTGCTTCTTTAATCACTTCTTGCTCTCTTTGTTGCATTCCTATGATATCAGCCATGGATAACTGTAGTGACGGTTCGGCTTTCGCTGCTGGCGCTGTATATGATTTCGAATGAGGAATAAGTGGAGACGATTTGCTTGGTGTTAACAAGCTTGGCCTTGATGGACCAGGTGAAGATCTTTGTGCTTTCGTGATGCTGTTATTATCATTCCTTTTTTGACCAGCAAATCGAGTATCTGGCGCCGTGACTCGACGTATAGTTGAAGTAGTACTTGAAGGTGAGATAGCTGGTGAGGTTGTTGGGTTTGGTGCTAAGGATGATGGTGAAGATTTGTTATCCTTATCAAGAATATCCTTGAGGTTCGTTTTTGAACCCACACCTGCAATTTGCCAAGGAGAAGATGCCTTGTCTTTACCCTTGTTCACAGGAGTTTGTGCAATTGCTTGTTGAAGAGCTGCCTGTTGCTTCTTACGTTCTTTCTGTGAAAGTTTTGGGGTAGATGATTTGGCATTCGCTTCATCCTTGGCCTTTTGAGCTGAGAGACTCATTGATAAATTCGAAGTACGGTTCGTTGATGCTTGGGCCATAATATCTTTCATGTCCAGCTTGACTAAAAGATTAGGAGAAGACCAAGTTTTATTTCCAGTTTGAGGGGTGTCTGGATTGTGATTGATTCCTAATCCGACAGAATTTCGAAAGTCCGTAGGAGATCCTGACTCGAAAACCTTAGGCGTCGAACCAGTTGTAGGGAACCTTGGAGTTACTGGACCACCAGGGGAAGCAGAAGTTAGGTCGTTAGTCAAGTTCAGTTCAGGTGGACTACCAGGCTCTTCATCGTCATCCATATCAAACATGAAATCAGCCGCTGCATCCTTAGGACGTACACTTGGGCTAAATGGTTCGTTCTTGACCACCCTTGATTTCCTCCTAGCTTTATCATTACTTGGAGAGGGTAAATAATCATCAAGACTCCCCATACGTGCCTTGAAAGATGAAGATATTCGATTATCATCATCTCTTAGATGAGCACGGAAGATCATATCTCCAAGTCTGCGACGTCTTTCCTCATCAATGTCCCCCGCCAATTCAGGATATTTCTCGTGCAAATCTAGATCAGCTCGTCCACTTTTGGCGAATGGAAGACAATTCAATTGATTGTCACGCACGACTTCATCTAATTCAAGGAGAAGGTCCTCATCAAGATCATCAAGTAAACTACTTTATATTAGCAAAGTGTACTACTAGAAACTATGATGACCCGATCTATCAAAGTTTGGAGGATAGACTTACCGATTCTCAAGCATTGACTCCAGCTGCAAGCACATATACTCAAGGCCGGCGTCTTTAAGTTCGGTGATTGAGCAAGGTGCCACGGCATTGATGATATTGCATACGTTTCGAGTATTGACTTCATGATGTCAGTGTAACTTCTAAAAGAAAATCTGTGAAACACTGTGCGGAAATAACATACCAAAACGACCCAACACTTGTTGACAGATCTGAGACAATCTATCAATCATCAACTCATTCGCAACACTCATGACGTCCATAACTATTTCCGAGAACTCATCAATATTAGTGGAGACGATATCATCAAAAAGCTCAGGTCCAACATCCGCATATATATAACGCAATACCAGTTCGAAGGTATCAGGCGAAATATGCTTCAAATCGATGCTGATCGGATCTGTGATTTTTGCGCGTCTACCAGCAAGCCATTGACCTCCCGATCGACCATTAAATAGACCATCGAAGAAAGGACATCTTTGACATGCAAGCACACTGTGAATAGGCATCTCTCCTCCATCCAACTCAACAATAGCATCACAATTATCGAAGAATTTCTCGTCTGTAATAGCGTTGTCCATGTCAGAGTTCAATTTGTCTGAGGGCCTTCTGACAAGTCCAGGTTGAGTTAGGTAGGGAATATTTAAATGAGAACCAAGCTTCATGATTTCAATCCTAACCTGCCTCAGTCTGAAGGCCATATTCGGGAGATAATTCGCGAAGGCCCAAACATCAGCAATTTTGTCAATGTAGAGAAAGATAGCGAAATTGACAAGGGTGATAAAATCTATGCCGTTAAAGATAATTCTCTTTTTACCACCCGTACTATTTTCAATGTTGAGGATATTAGACAGTGAAGTGGTTCCGTTGGCATGAGAGTCGGCAAGAAGTGATCTCAAGACAGATGATCTAGCTGCCAGCATAAAGCCATGGACAGGTATTGCGATGTCAGATGTACTGGAACATATCTCAACATCATAACCACCACTCTCAGAATCCACTCCCATGAGCAAGCCTTGGACATCTTCCTCGATGTCCGGAGACATGATCAGTGCCGCGAGGACAGGGCCATATTCGATGTCCAAATTTGCCAGGCGAGGGTTTACTAGACTTCCCGCCTGTTCTACTGGATGCTCCGAAGCTACAAGATCTCGGATACTTAGCAAAGGTGCAATATCATCCCACAATGTCTTATCTTCAACTGCAACTTGAGTCCTGGTCACATCACAGTCCTTACGGATGGCCGCAAACACACCAAAAGGATTGCTTCTGACAGCAGCTACTTTAGTAAGTCCCGGGATCCGCTGAAATTTGAAATCCTTCCGGTCGTAACCACTGATCCCAGTGAAAGCATCCTTATTCTTAGCTCTTTTGATGCGTCGCCAAACCGCTCCAGCCTGAGTACAAACTATCACGGACCCATTCTCGGCGACACCAACAGATTTTATTCCATCCCAATTACCCTTGCGAAGTGACCAGACTCGCTGCGGCTGTGATAAAGCATCTTTAATTTTGGAGGGATTCGTTGTAGAAGCCGCCGCAACTTTTGTATCAATTTTCCTTACATTGAAGGTAAACAAGTCACCTCTACCAGATATAGCCGCAATTGTATCTCCGCCAGACTCAATAGTAGTGATATTATTTGACTCTGAGTCATATCGAGTCGTGAGCGAGGTACTTTGTAAATGATAGTTTGTGAAGCCCTCATACAACGGAAACTTGACCATGTTGTAACCATAATTCGTGAAAACACAGACTGTATGGTTTGCCAAGAGGCATATAGTTGCACCACTAATGGCCGAAACTTTTACAATTGATGACTTGAATAAAGATGCGGCAACTCTGCGAGGTATTGGTTGAGCTTCCAAAGATCGTGAGTCAGAGTCCATAAGACCCAATTGTCCCTCATTCTTTCCCCAGCAAAACAATGAGGTAGACGTGTGGGCCACTGAATGAATAGCAGATGCAGCTATGCCAATAATGATTTCTCTTTTCAGAGGTCCAAATATCTGGCGCGGGGTTGTACAAAGTGGTTCTTCATCCTTCAGCGCAGGTCGAGGTAGATTGTAGCCTAATTGACCCCAAGTATTTGTACCCCAACTGAAAATCTCTCCTTCCGACGAGACTGCAAGCGTATGATTTTGACCTAAAGCAACAGTTACGACCTTCTTTCCTGCCAAACCGCCTTGATCTACTGGCACGTAATTGAAACGAGTGGTTTCATCCCCCATGCCTAATCTACCTCCAGGGCCAAAGCCACACATGTAAAGGTTTGATTCCGGATCCGTAGTTAATACAGCGCTACTAAGTTTGGACAGAGCAACATCTTGTATGATGATGGGCTTATTTTGAATCATGGAAGGAAGTTCAGATACTGTCTTGGGCATTTTTGGGTTTCCAATAGGGTTATGATCATAGACAGAGTCCAAGTATTCTTGATAAAATCGAAAGAGTAAATGGTCAGGACGTTTAAGCGTTATCTTCTCCGGATACTGACGATCATCCTGATCACCGAAACCCAATGAAAAGTTCTTGTTACTACCAAATGCATAAAGTTCGTCACCATCGATACTTTTGAACTTTGACGATTCGCTCGACGGTGAATCGAATAACTCCTCATCAGAATCATCATCTGAACGGTGAGGTACTCCCTGCTCTCCTCGGTCTAGCAGAGATCGCCTTGCGATAGTTGCATTGTATACATCAAATGGGGTGTTTCCCTCCCTATCCTTGACCTTGATAACCGAAGAGTCCGGCTTAGCTCCTGTATTTCCAGCGGCGCGATCCTTCGAGTCTCGCTCGATAATTGCTCGAGCAATTGTGACGTTGCCGAAATATAAAGCCCTATGCAACGCTGTCCACCCACTTTCCGTATCTTGTATATAGAGGTCGATGGAAGGATGTTCGATAAGAGAGGTCGCAAAGATTATTGCATTCGTAGATGTCGAAGATGCAGCTCGGTGTAAGACAGTTAACCCAGCATAATCTCTGCTATTCAATTCTGCCTTGCTGATCGCATTTCCCTGTCCTTTATTCCCATTTGAGTTTCCAGCTGGACCGGGTGTTTTGCGGTTCTTGCCGAAAGTCTTTGGTGATGTTCCAAATCCGCCTGAACTCCCTATTTTGTTCCCAAAGCTGCTGGAGAATGCCGGCCCTCCTCCACCATGACTTTTCAGTGTATGCTGCGATGAATAGGCAGTATTTGCCAGTAGGCGTCGAAATTTATCGACGTCATCTTCGAGGTAATATTTCCAGAGGAGATTACTCATGTGTGAATAGAAGTGGCAAGAAGGGATACCTTCCGGTCACTTCAATGAACACCTAGCTGTGACCTCAAAGGGACACGGCGTTTTTAAAGGCGTATGAAGTGGAGGAAGACTCCTGAAAGGTGGGAAAAGTGAAGAAAGTCCGGTCTTGGTCTGCCAGACGTGTTGATAGATAATCGTCGCAAGGTGATTTGGGCGAATCTGGAGCGGGGCTTTATGCGTGCGATTGAGAGAAAGTTGCAAGTTTACGAGGTCGGAATCCGTAAAGTGTGGGATTTCCTGATGAATGTTGTATTTTTCGACTGGCTTGACTTGGTATTGAAGTATGAAACCTCCTTGTCGGTATAAATTTAAATGGTCGAGTCACTATTATTAGTATAGAGATTGGGAATGTATCGCACAACGGGAAGGCCGTTTGCATTGTGTGCAACGCGATAAAAGCTCCTAACCAATCGGAATCGCGACTTTAGCAGCATGCTTACTAGAATTGTGAACGTGGGGCAAGCATTTGACGAGATACCATGATGCTCTTCCACCCATCGTCATAACTTACTGGATATGCGGTGAAATTATGAAATCGAAACTTGTAAGCTTCCATTTCTCCAAAACCATATCATAACTTAACATAACAAATTCGTTTAAAGCTTTGGACGAAAGACAATAAATATATTGGCACCAAGCTTTCCTTATATATTCTCGTATTCTGACAACTCTGAAAGCCATTTTCTCAGGCGGTGAAGGGAGACCCACATGTTCATGCAGATTGAAGATGTTCTCGATATATTTCTATCCCAAATCATAAATCCCGAAAGGAAAACGAGGCATACTGTATCTTACAAGATTATCCTTACCCCTGATTTATCTCGATGTTACACAAATATGAGTAGGTAATAAACCATATATTCTTGTGCTAAAGACTTCCCAAATCCTCCGTTTTCATCCTGTTTGATGAGCTTCAGAATTTATCGAATGTTGTGGCTTTACTTGGCATGTTCAGACCTGAACGTTCGTTTGAATACAATCGTTTTTAAATATCCAGCAGTATCTCCCCGTTCTATGTCGTGATAAGTCTCTTTGCAGCTGCTGCATTCTTGGGATATTCATTTGAATCACCCCTTATTCTCGATATGTGCTATTTCAACTCTGAGTAGCTTTACCTGTGGTCGTCGAACTCTTTATTGACCTTCGCAGCAAAGGATGAGTGATTCAATCAGAGTAGAAGTAGCAGGTACTAACTCGGTTCTATGAATTGACCTTTTCGGTTTCTTCGTTAGTGGCACTGATACGTCTCGGCTTCGGTGCCTCCTAACCTTCGTTAACGGAATCGTTTAACCGTTCAAGATCACTAGAATGTGACCAAAAATTCTCCTCTTCCACTCCTCTCCCTCCCAAACCAACCCATTCACAACTCTCTCCCCACTCCTCCTCCCCCTTCCTCGCTCCCCAAAACCCCCTCCCATAACTAACCAAAATCTCCTCTCCCTTCCTAATCCCCCTCCACCTCCCCACCCCCTTCCCCTTCCCACCACCAGCCTTCTCTCCCAGCACCCAAACCCCCATACCCCTCTCCCCCCTTCCCGTATCCCAAACCTCCTTAAACTCCGCATTAACTCTCGCTCTCTCCCCACCAATACTCACCCCCCTAAAATCATTAATAAATCTCGCCTCATTCCCTTTCCGCTGTGCATCAACCCCAATTCCCGTGTCTCTATCCAAACTCAAATCATAATCGCTTTTCTCATGTACTTCTACCATTTTCCTGATCCTCTCATCGGTCGATTCATTTGGCGCGTGAACTTCGCCAATGTATTGCAAGATAAATGTTCCGGGTTTCAAGTCCCTAGTGGCGAATAATCCACACTGTCCGTTCGCAGGATGGGATGGATCGTTAATAGGCGTAATCTTGACGAGAGGAGAGGGGCCCTTTGCATGTGAGGGTGGAATAGGGATGCCATCGGGAGTTTGTGTGCGAAGTACTTTTAGGTGTGAGGAGTTAAGTGTTGCGCAATAGGTCGGGGTCGTGAGATATGGGATGTGAGAAGGCCAGTTTTTAGGAAGTTGTTGGGATGGTGCCATTTCCCTTGGATGATCACATCCACAACTCTCTCCTCTCTCTCAACCACGTGAGACTGTGAGGACCTCGATATCGATTATCTTAATCAAACCCAAATTTGCTGCAACAAGCACCTAAATTCCCAATCACTTTAAATGTAAAACCCAAGACTCGGCCAATACACTATATCCACAATCCCTTCCCTATCATTCCAAAATCATAAAAAGATATAAGATAGGTAAGGTTAGGTATGCGCAAAGGAATCCTCTCCCCGCGCCCAAAAATCTTCCCCTTCCAAAATGCCAAGCCTTAGCACCCGTTAGCGCCCGCCCCCACAAGAACCTCTCAAACCTTGTACCAATGACAAGTCATATATAGTCCATCAGCCGTGCGAAAATCACCTCTTTCCAAGAATCACAATTACCAATATCCATTACCGAATCTTGATTTTATTTTGTATTTGGGATGGCATTTCGTTAATGGGCATGTGTTTTTTCAATCTACTAGTGCATGATGCGATTTTTGGGATAGAACAGGATATAAAACTACAAGTGGCGTGGTAGGGTATAGTAAGGAATGTAGAAGTTACTAGATACGATATATAAACGGTCGCCTTGATTAAAATTTGGTAGATGGCAAGTAAACTCACTTGGTTAGCTCTAAACAGGTTTCCGATATGACGCATCTACTGGCAATAAACAATGCGATAAGAATCGTCGCAGAGGAAAAGTGCAAGTATATACCTACCTACCTACCAACCTAAATACATTTTGTTTGTTCTGGGCAATGAGGTCATCTTTCCTAACTGACTTTATGACTTGACGACATAATGATAAATGGATGAAATGAGAGAGTATATATTAAAATAATCCACCGCCACCTTTCCCATTTCTAGGTTTTTGATTTATTTATATAAGACTTACATACATGCGGTTACAATACGACGTGATCAAAGTTTCATATCATAGCACATCATATCGGAACGCAATTCATAGATTCAATCTAATATAATCAATCCGTCAAACGTCCTAGAACTAGCAATCATGCCTTCCGTTATCGAATCTATCAATAACCTCATTGCCTCCATCGTCAATACCATCATGGCAACCTTCAATTCTATCATCGCTGTTTTCCAATCTATCTTCAATATGATCCTCGGTATCATTAATGCATTTTTCGCAGCGCTCAGTTCGGCTGTTACTACTATTGTGCAGACTTTTGAGGGATTGGTTAGGTTTTTCTTGGGTAAGTTTCAACATTTTCACTTTGTTTGCTTGTCCATTCTAGAAGGTGTCAAAATAGAAGAAGGATTGTGAAGAGATGAAAGGAAAAGTAAAATTATAGGATCTAAGCTAATCTTTCTCTTCAAATAGACAATATAGTCGTAATCGGTGTGCTCGCCGCCGCATTCTGCGCATACACAATCTATCAACGCAGTCAAGGACGACCTGTGGCCCCAGCACCAAGCAGCGCCAAGAAGACTTCTTGAGCTCTGTGTCTTCTCTCAGAGTTTGATTGTGGAAATGTGGAGTGGGAGGAATACATTACGAAGAAATATGTGCAAGGAAACTTCCACACAGCAAATAGGATGATTGATGGATGGGGATGATAATGTAGCAAAGGAAAGGAAGGAAGGAAGGAACGGACAGGAAATGGAAAAGGACGGTTCACTTGCGGGATATGCTTTATGATACCTCAGTTTATAGTACTTAACAATAAAATGGCTGAAACAGATATCTGCAGCGATAATTAATATCGTAAACTGGGAGTGAAGTACAAAAGGCACAAATAGTACACATGGCACAATGACACAAACATCAAAATACACATCTTGTGATACATATCCCGCCCGTAACACCAAAGTGAACGCTGACTTCAGACCACACCAGGCGCCTTCGGAGACGGGACTCCGAATCTCACCAAAAAAAACCGTGTAACCTACAACGGTGCAACCAAATAATAACATTCAAGTCAAGTCAGATCAGTCAGATCATTCAGTAAGCGAATGAAAATCGTGGGGGCTCAAGTAAAAAACATACGTTGTACAGTAAGTAAGTAGGTATGGTATGTAGGTGGTGTTCGGTTACACGAAAAAGGGACCTCCTATGTCTAGGTAGGTCAATGCAAATGCACTAACTATAGTAATAACTCTCAGTATATATTTAACTTTAACTTTGGATCTAGCTGTTTTTATCATGAAGATCATAATGATATTTTCATTAAGGGGAGGAAGGTTAGGTATGATGTATCTAGATTGATCTTGAACTTGAGATGGATTAGATTAATTGATGAAGTGAATTGA